>NC_054054.1:6252594-6498393 GCF_017639655.2 Falco naumanni | reverse complement strand
AAATTTCCCATTATGAGCTCCTTAAAGGATTCAAAAAATGCCTGGTAAAACTAATGTACAGGGTGCCAGTAAGCCTCATCCAGCATAGCACCCTGCTTCTGCTCACTCCCCCTTCACAAGGAGGAACATGAAACACCCAGACCCCATGTTGGGCTGCCAGGAGGGCTGTGATGGGGAGCCAGTCTGACAACAGAGACCCAGAGAGTCCGGGTAGTTTATCTCATGGAGGAGAGCAGAGGAGGATGTGATCGCTTTCCTGAAAACGCTGCCAGAGGGCAGAGAGCTCCTCACCCCAAAAGACAATGCTGGCACAAGGCTAAATGCCTGTAATAATCCTCTGGAAATTCAATCAGATCAAAAGGGGGAATTCAGCATCAAATTTCCCATAGGACAAGGGGGAAACGGTCTAAACTTCTCAGCTGGAGCCTGCAGTGGTAATGAAAGCACAAGTGTGCCAGTGGGTGAGTAGACAAGCAAGGTTAGGCTGGCAGGAAAAGCCAGGATTTTGAATGGAAAAAAGGAACACATTTTCAGGCAGAGAAGTCCATCTTCAACGTATTTTGTAACATCAGAGTGCTCTGCACACTGGGGGGCTGTAGATAAGCAGGGTAGCACACAGCTTTGCCCTTTCCCGGTCTGCACTGCGTGCCCCTACCAGTGTCAGCATGTTGCAAGCTAATGATATCCCAGCAGTAGGATGATTGCTTTTCTCTCACACGCACACTTTCTCACCTGGTTTAAAATGCAAAATCACCAAGGATGAAATCTGCAACTATACAATTGTGGACGTTCCTGATGTCCATGTTGAATGCGCCTATTATCCTGTTTACATCCCCATCATTAGCCAGCAAGATCCCCAGCGACCTATTGTCTGCAGTGTGCAGTGCAGCATTTCTGCTCACCTGTCACTTTGGTGTCTGAGCTTCTTTATCGTAGTATCTGCATATCTCTGCAGTGATACTTCGGTTGTGTGCCAGGCACAGCTCTGGCATACTGCATGGAAAACAAAGCCCTCCTGTAGCCTTTCTCCAATCTGAAGAATATCCCTGAAAATCTCTAGAAGAGAAAAGAATGTAACTTGCTTCTAGTAGAAATTACCGAGTTTCAAATTGCTCATAGCTAATTTATGTACTGAAGGCAAAAACATTTCATCTCCTCTGGCATTTAATATGATTTTTGTATCTATATAACATCATAAGGACCTATATACTGAATAAATAAAGCGTGGGCAGGGCTAGTCATGATTTAATCCCACAAAACGATGTCATGATTAAATCACTAAATTGTTAGTCATGGTTAAATCCTACTGAACCTTGCAGTGCAGGAACATTACTGAGACCAGCTAAATCCTGCCTCCTCCACCCTCGAAGGTGTCCGTCTGCACCTCTCGCCCACCCTAAAGCTGTGTGCCAGGCACGGCAGTGCAGGGCCGGGGGATGCTGCAGGCACAGCTCCCGCAGTAACACTCTCCTCCTCCAAGTTTACACAGCAAATTTCCGTCCCCTGCCACCTTTATAAAAATAAACTGCTCTCACTCTTACTCCCAAGTGGAAATATTCTTCTGAGGCAGTGTATTTCATTTTGAAGTAATAGCCTGCGGTGACTTTTTCCAAGGGCCCTTTACTGCCTGGGAGTGGTTTTATTTGATGGGTGAACAGTGACATCTGCTGGAAAGTCCCCAGGAGGAGAACTGGGCTCCCGGGGTGCCCAGCACCCTGCAGCCTCCCTCCCCTGCAAGCAGGGCAGACAAGGCTCTCCCACACCCACAGGGCTCCTTACCTGCCTGCCATTCACTCCAGATGGCCACAATTAAGCCTATATAATAATTACCTGTCTGACTGTATCAATGAGCAATTGAAAAAAAATCGACTAGGTTTTGTATCTGGGGTTTATGTCTCGCTTTTTTAAGTGTTAAAGGTTGTTGGTTATGGGGGCGTATGGGGATGGTGGCACGCAGGCAGCTGAGCAATCAGAGCTGTCTGTCCGTGTGTCTCACTAAGCGTTTTTGGTCCTTCACCTCTCTCCCAATCAAGCACACCCTCTGATTTCTCCCACTGCCTCCGCTGTTATTATATTTATATTATACAATAGGGCATATTTGAAAGTGAAATGCCCCAGCAGAATTGCTGGCATTAACGGGTGGCAAGGGTGCATTACTCCCGGGCACCGGGGTGCTTTCTTCAGCCAGTGTGCAGCGCATATCTATTGTCCCATATAAATGGCATCATTATCACACTCTTTAAAATTCTCCTCCAAAAAATAAAGAGCTTTATCTTAGGAAAAATACAATCTGCTACTTCGACGCGATGGCACGGGGCCTGCAATGTGGCAAGTTGTGTGCTTTCTTGATCTTCTTTGAGGTGTTAGCGATACACCCCTCTCCAAAATGCTATTAATAAGTTAAATGCATAAATGCGGGGAGTCAGGACACCGTAAAGGACCCATACTATGGTCAGCAGCCTCTGACCTGTATGGCGGGTGGTTAGGTGATTTTGCAAGAACTCTGTCTCCCAGTTTCCACTGTCTATTTCCAAAGTGCCAGAGGGAGAGAGCATGCGGGTGCAAGCCCACCACTAGAACTGGGAGATCTGCCTTGTACGTTTCACTTAACTCTTCTGACACGGTTTTCGCCATGTTATTGGTAGCAGAAGAGCAACTGCAATTTAGCGAGCGCCAGCTCATGCTGATCGTTTATGGCAATGTTAAAAGAAGGAAAATAATTTATGGCTTGAGCGTATAGTACATCCTGCTGTGGGGAAACAGTGGCTGCTCACCAAGACTGTGCTGCTCCTTCTGGCATAGGAAATACGGTGGGTGCAAGAAGTGCTCACCTTCCATCCGGAGGAAGAGGAAAATGCATCCACTGAACTTGCTTGACTGCAGGAACAGCACACAGTACGCAGCACCTAGCCCGAAACTTTGCCCTCAGCTTCAGAGCTGTCTTGCCCCCCATTGCAGGCAGGAGCGCCACTAGCTCCAGCCCTTCCTCTCTGGAGGTCCCCAAACTCCCTTGTTTTCCCCACCCCAAGGCTCAGCTACTCCCATCACAACCCCAGCAGGGATTTCCAATCTGGAGGGCTCGCATGCCTCAGCTTCTCCTTCCTGAGAGCTCTGCTAACATCACTCCATAAAAATATTTCCAGGAAACATGTTTCTTTCCCTCTTCTGCATGGTGGCCTGCTGCCCAAGGAGGCATGGTCTAAAATAAATGCGCTGTTTAGAAACAAGAGAAGCGCTTTATGAACGTGCATAACTCAGCAAGTAATTTACACACTTCCCCTCTGCAAAATCACATAATGCCTTACGAAAACTCAGGGCAGGAAGCCGGAGCTGTTCACGGACCCATAGATTCATGGGAGCAGAAAAGGAAGCAATGGCAGATTCTGTACATGTGCCACATGGGCTATTGGCCACCCTGCATGCACCCTTCCCCCCTGAGCACGCTCACGGCTTGGCACCCCTGGCCAAGAGATGGGATGCGTCTCCTGGCCCCAGAGGCCCTGAAGCGAATGGGAGATGCTCCCTGATGCCCAAGTAGGAAGCAACAGACCATCCCTCATGGACTCCCCAGTGGACGTGCCGCTGCCTTTCCTGAGGGAATACAGGCCTTTCCCAGCATGCACATGCTTCATCCAGATATGTATATAGGTAACAATATCCAGTATGGATGCTCTCTATTCCCGGTTCTGCTGTTCCACCTCCTTCTCATGCTGATTGGAACTCACTGTGTAGGATTGTTGCTTATGAAAGCTCTGGTCTTCGTGGAGCACACAGGCTAAGAATAAGTTTTAAATAAAATGTTCTGGGCGAAGGTAGTTCTGAATGACTCTGCACCACTGTAGTCCCCCAAGCCTTGAGACTTTGAAGATAGGATCACATAAGGCAACCAACTCTCTTGCTCCGTTTATCAAAACCCAAGCTAGAGAAAGAACCAGAGATGTCCCAAGAAAGCTGAGAAGGCAACCTCAGAGAAAGCTACAGAGAAAGGTCTGCAATCTGAGGCAGAGCACCACAAGGTGGGGTGACATGTTCAAAGCTGGGAAGCAGCAGATGGAGAAGCAAGTGAGGGAATTTGGGAGAAGCAGAAAGATGGAAGGGAGAGGGAAGATCTTGGAGACACTGGAGAAGAAAGAGACTGTGGAAGGAAAGAAATACTGAATAGGAGCCCTGTCTAAAAAGGCTCACTCTTTTATTTTTCTTAACTTGGCAAGGGCCGGGGGGGGGGTGGGGGGGTGGGGTGTCACCTGAAATTACACATGAAAACTATACCTTTTAGCTGGGGAAAAAAAAAAATAAATAAACCTGTCTGGCTTTCTTGATTGTTGGTTTGGAGACAAGAAAATCAAAGATTTCCAAAGAAATCAAAGTAAAACCTTTGCAAAAGATATCTTTCAAAAAACCCTTCATTTTCATATTACTCTTCTGCGACTCTTCCCACATAGCTGAGCACGTTCATATGAAATCACCAGTTTACTCAGAAGAGTAAACACCCCAGCCCACAGCACTGAGAGGGAAAGCTGGGACAGCTCAGAGCCAGAGCCTTGCTTGTTTTAGACCGCAGAGATGGAGCGGCCACAGGGGTGGCAGCAAGCCCTTTTGCACTCCTGCACCAGTACAGGGAAAATCTGATGGGGACCCCACAAGGAAAAGGCAACTGACTGAAGCAGTTAAGAAAGCACCAGTAAATACATGTTTTTGCACAGGCAGGACTAACTTCTCTCGCCATGAAGCACATCACGATGCATCTGCTAGGCAGAAGCTGGAGTTAGAAGTACACGATTGCTAAACAGCCCCTGCAAAACGAGGAGGCTTGAGCAACTGAGCCCCAAAGAACTGTGTACATATGCATGTGGCATGGGTGTGCATTCAAACTAGCGTGCTGGCAACAGCATTTACTGCGAAGCATGTCAACTGTCTTGACGTTAGTACCAAAAAAATTAGGTTCAAAAACCAGCCTGGGGGAGTCTTTCTGCTCTTTGTGCCATTACCATATAGACTTTCTTGGCGTTTTCAAGCTTTTCCCAGCAACTAGGCAGGGACGACTCTTTTACACTGAAACAAGAGATATTCAGGTGTTTCCCTTGATTTCTAGCTAGCTTTTATAAAGACTGAGCACTGTAAGCTGGTGGCCAGAGAGTAAGAAAGTAGCAGGCTTTACTCCTCCTTAGGGCAAGGAGTAACTTCACCAAAGGACCAGAGAGAAACAGAAGCAATAAACAGCCTCCTTTGATAATGGACAAGAAGAAAAACCCAAAGCAACTTCATAAGGAAAGTGAAGTGGAACGGTAAAATGCTGCACTTCTGAAACATGGTTGTGAAATAGGGACTAAATGTTTCTCCACTCCTCTGTCATCGTTATCAGCTCCTGAAGGGAAGCCTCTGGCCAGCCTCTCCAGGCTATGCTGTGAAAGGAGCAACCTCTAAGGATTTTACGAGGCCGTTGTGCTATCTGCAGAATCCCAACTATGTCTAACTTTCAATACAGCTTGGTCATGTTCTATTTTATGTTCTGCCTCAGTACGTTTGAAGTCCAGAAACAAGGAACAGAAGTATAGATGCAGGCTTGCTCTCTACTCTAAATTTCAGAGCTCCTCTACTGCTGATAAGCACTCAGGAGACTGCCTGGTTTGAAGTGAAAGCTCAAAGCTTTTTTTTAAAATTTGTGAGCACTATCTGTACTCACACAGAGTCTCCTTATCCATAGTTCACCATTACTAATCATACCTCGGTCCCTTGAGTATTGCCCCTAATAGCAGCTTGATGTGAGTCCTGCCCGTGACACCTTCATCGCTCCCCGAGTGGTTGCGTTCTCCCAGACGACCATGATAAATAATGCAAAACAAGCCTTGAAAGTACCAAAAGAAAAGCTTCCCAGCACGCCCAGCTAG
The DNA here is from genome assembly GCF_017639655.2 of Falco naumanni. Classification (NCBI taxonomy): domain Eukaryota; kingdom Metazoa; phylum Chordata; class Aves; order Falconiformes; family Falconidae; genus Falco; species Falco naumanni. Next base: position 6,492,505 of record NC_054054.1, on the reverse strand, counting down.
CACAGACACAGCACGGACATAGTGCTTCTGTGATCTTACAGCTACGAGCACCTAGGCATTGCCTCTCGGTGTACTACAATTCGGCACTATGGCCTTCCTGAAATGCAGGGATTTTATCCTTCTCACAAGGAGAGGTTTGATAATGAGCTGCAGTCTTACAGTGACTTACTCCCACTGCAACAACTGCTGTTAGAAATGTTAACCTTGTCTGGGAAGACTGGATAAAGGGAAATGAGGCAACTAATGGCAAGGCACAGAGTCCGGGAGTCAAGCCTGGCTTTTACAATAAAAAGTTCATTTTCTCCCTCTCCTCTCTTCTGCAACCTCCTTTCACAAGGGAATGGCCCAGCTGGGCCAGCTTTCTTCTCTTCTTCAAAGTGAAGTTCTTTTGTTGGTGACATCCAAGCTGCTTTTTTCTTCCCTTAAACTATGGGGCAAAATGCGCACAGAATCATACTAAAGGAGTGGCAAACACTTTCCATTTTCTTCTTGACCTAACTTCAGAACGAAACAGCAGGCACAAGGAGCTGCATTGACATCAGCAACTAAGACTCTAATGACCTTCTTGAAGGGAAGGGAAGCAGGGCAAGGCAAGGCAAGGAAAGGAGAGGAAAGGCAAGGGAAGGGAAGAGAAAACCCCCCATTGAGGGTCATTCTGTTCAAATTTGACAGGTACAGGAAAGCCTCATTGATCTCTCTGCCACTATCAAAACCCATTTTATGTCTTCAAACTCTCCCCAGTAAACAGGCAGGGTAGACTCTTTCTTAAAATGAAATAACAGATACTCAAGCATTTTCTTTGATTCTTAGAAACTTCTAAGATGAGCATATATATATCTTTATTATTTTATTTTATTTTATTTTTAAACAACCAAGAGCAGGCAGGGTCTGGTTTTCCCTTAGGCCAGAATGGTTACGCCAAAGGATCAGAAAGAAGCAGAAGCATCAAGGCAGACTCGGAGACGAAGGGGTGCACATGAGCTGCTTCCCCTTTCACCCTGTTTCTTTACAGAGGGCACTGTGCCAAGCAAAGCATTCAGGGAAAACAAGGCTCTCCCCTGATGAGCTTATTTCAGCAAAACACAGCGGGAAATCTCCCTCGGCTTGCAGGGAGGACCAAAACAACCTCACTCGATCAAGCTCAGTCTTCATCCCAGAAATGGGAACCGCTTCAAGGACAACATGAGCCTCTACATCACACCTCAATCAAGAGACCAGTTAATTTCTTTGTGCGGAGAAAGGGGAGATCAAATGTGCTTTTCAGAACTCAGAAGCATGCATAGCCCTTCAGGAATGACCCACAGGAAAAGTGCAGTCCTTCAGGTTAAGATGAAAAACTAGAGGTAAAGTAGCTCAGATCCTAGAATGAAATATTGAAAACCACTCTCAACAGTATGATCGCTGATCACTTCATCACCTTTTCTTTCTCCAGGTGGGGGGGATTTAAGTTAATTGGAGGCATACCTGACAAAAGGCAATGTTGAGTTTAGTCAAGGGATGAAATAAACTTTTCTGAACACTGCTTGCATTTTGCTTCTATATTTTTCAAACTTAACGTTTCTGTCTTGTGAATAAAAAAAAGCCGTGAGTTGGTAGAGCTTAAACATTCTCTTTGCTATTCCTACATACCAAACCAGTAACAAAACCTAAGATGGGTTTCAGACACTAAAAATCAACATTGGCAAAAACCACACCTGTATACAAATATATATGTGGTGGTGGGAAATCATATCTAGTCCATCTCCAGATGACTCTTAGAAGTGAAGTGCCTGTTTCCCTGTTTCCACTTGAATCACTCTTATCTGACTCCACTGAGAGTTTTACCACAGCTCTCAGTACAAAGAGGGGGTCCACGTTTGCCATAAGGGCAAAGGGTGGAGTGGCCAGAAGAGGGTTGGACAGGCTTTAAGTTTTGGGGGGCACGTTACTAACCACCTTAAATTAGTTAACTCCTCACCATCATGCCAGGAATGAGAGGAGAAAAAGGTTAGAAGCAACACCCCACTTCAGTTGTGACCTGACTTCTCCTGCATCCAGGGCTTGAGCTCAAAGCAACTCACCCGCCTGCCAAGGCCTGGCTATGCACACTCCACTGCACGTCTTCCCTTCACCGCCTACTTAAGCTAAGGATTACACTGTATTAAGCCAACTGACTTGCAGTCCCCCTATAGATAGCCTTAGAGAGCTCAAGTCTCCCTATCTGCATTGAAAATGAGATCTGAGTCAAGAATGTTCCATCCATTCTCCAAACTTCTACCAGGGAAAGGGAGGAACAGATGAGAGTACGGACCACCGCAGTCCAGCAGCAGCATCATCCACCCACCACAGGGATTTTTTACCTCCAGTTGCCCAGAGTAAAACTCTACCTCAGGACTTCAGTATTTCACTATATTGCTGATGATCTTTTCTCCTTCCTTATCTTTTTATCTGCAAAGGCAGGCATAAAAGGCTTCAGCTGCCAGCAAGCTGAAGCTTTAGCTTGGCTCCCAAAGGCTCATAACACTTCAGTGTACCCCTTCCGTCTAAAGAGGATTAGCTAAGGTAGATTGCTCACAAAAAGATGCTATCATCTAAGAGGTTACACTTACAGAGCCCCACAATCTGATTTTCACTCACATAATTATTAGAAGTCAACACACAAAAAAAAGTATTACCAGGGCCTTTTGTATTGGGGGTTTCACATGAAATGAAAACAGGACACATTCGGGTGTTTTTGCGTGCGTTACGAAGACATCTCCAGAGGAAACTGTTTTTCTACAAAGCTCTGAAATGAGACATCAATGTCTACTGAAATTAATACGCAGCAGACTTGGTTCACAATGGCATTTCTCCAGCATCAATAGTAAATGGTGAAAGAGGCTTGGGGATTCTATTTTTAATGTCCTTTTCCTCCTGCTGGAAACCGCTGCCTATTCCATATAATTTGTGTATGAGGCAAGTCGTATTTGATCCCCTTCAGCAGTTAAAAAAACCGCTTGTTTCCAAATGTTCAAATGTTAAGATTAGATATTCTGTGGTGGCTTCTATTTAGTGACCAGGTTATTAGCTATAATTGTTGATTTTACTTTTTTACAAAGCATTACTTCAGCGCACGCAATTGAAGCACCTCACTGGGAGCCTGCTCTGTGGAGGGGATGGCCGCAAAATAGTCAAGACCACTTGTTCGCCTCAGATGCAGTCCACACCCAGGCTCCAGAGCTGCAGCAGGGATTAGGGAGGAAGCAGGGAGGGAGTGGTGGCTTTTCCACTAGGAATTCCAACCAGACTTCTCCAAATTCGGAGTCTGCTCAGCTGGACAGATCCAGTTTGCTTTCCAGCAGCTGACTATACCAACGTGAAGTAGCTGAAAGCACTCCAGGCAGCAAAAGCATTTCTGTACCCTAATAGCCAAGCACTGCAGAATATGTAACATAATTAAATGAGGGCAGGAAAGTACAATTACCCCCTTTGTAACAGAAACCAATGCCCATAGTTTAATCTATGGCTAGTCAAGCTACTTCAGAGTAATAAAAAAAAAAGTTGCAAGCACATGCTATAAAGCCTAAAAGTGATTTAGTACTTCCCCAAATATAGCAATTTCTCCCTAGCAGAATCAAAGTGAAATCCATCATGCAGCTTGGTCATTCATGGAACACTGCTATAGAGTGATTTGCTCTGGGGTATATTCCTTAAACGTATCATTCTTTGCATGTCCACAAGCCAATGTGATTTTGTCCCATGCCTCCACAAAACAGAAAGAAGGCAGAGCCTTTTTATTACGTGTCCTATTCAGAGAAGTCTCCTTCCATTACCTCTGCACCCACTCAGTGCAATACATAAACCCCAGCATCCACATCAGCTGTCTGTTATCATCTGCCTCGTCCTTAAAATTGCATTGGCTTCTTCAGAGGAAAACCTGTGATATGTCTAAGCAATATTACCTCTGAGCAGTGATTGCACCACGAGCTGCTCACTACTAACTAGGGACCAGATCTCAGGATTGCAATCGATAGTTCCACGGGAAAAAAATGCATCTGATGCTCTGCAAGGGCCAAAAAAAACAACTCCAAACCAAGTGTCAGCTACTATTTGGAAAGAATGAGTGGTAAAGAAGATGTCCATCATATAAATTCCACAGTGTCCCTGTCTTGGATATTTTGAGCAGTCCTGGTCCTTCCTGCTATAAGGATGCAAGAAGATGGCTAAATGACCTGATAAAAGTTATGGAGACAGCTTACATGCCATGACTGTCTGGGGTATATTCCAGGAAGGGCTTTAGAAGCATCATCTAAGCCTGATATGCCAAAGTTGAAACGGGTGAGGGATGTGAAGGACAGTAAGAGCATCTGTAGGTACATCAGCAGCAAAAGGACTAAGGAAATTGTGGTATTGCTGCTTAATGGGGCAGAGCACCTAGTGGCACAAGACACAGAAAAGACTAGATCGGTGCCCTTGCTACTGGCAAGGTGTGGTCTTGGGGCTCCCAGATCCCTATGGGTAGTAGCAAAGCTTGACAGAAAAAGGTGCTGCTCACACAAGAGGAGGACGAAGTTTATGGACTAAGCCCATGGGATCAGATGGGAAGCGACCAAGCACACTGAGAGCTGGCCATTGTCACTGTGAGGCCACAGTCTGTCATCTCTGAACGATCATGGTGTTCATGGGAAGTCTCTAAGGGCTGGAGGCAAGGAGGATCTGGAGTATGATCAAGGAGGACATGTCTTGATCAGCTTCACCTGAAACTCTGGGAGGTTCTTTCCAGACTCAGTAAGAGCAAGAAGGTGACTGGGTACAGCCAGCATGGATTTACCAGAAGCAAACTATGCTTGACCAGCCTGAGCACTTCTGTGATGAGAAGACGGGCTCTGTAGGCAAGAGGAGAGCAGCTTGATGTTGCTTACTCGGACTTTAGCCTGTGACACGCTTCCTATAGCATACTTATAATCAAGCAGGAGATAAGGACTGGACATGGTGGGCTCGGCAGCACAACAATGGGAAAACCAGTGAAAGAGTGCACCTCCCAGAGCCGTTTTCTTAGTATTACTCTATCTGAGGTAACAGGAAAGCTCTTAGCAAATAAACTTTGTCCTGAATTTGAAATTTTAATACATCAAAGTTGGCAGGTTTTGCTGCTGTGAGGGAGCCTCCAGATGCAGAAGTCTGCGTTCATCCCAGTTATTATTTTTAGATGCATACTGATGTCTATCTGAGCACAGCAATGTACCCTGCTTTCAGACCACACTGAAGTAGGAGAGTACTTCACTCAGTCTTAGTATTTCAATTATACATCTGCCCACCACATTCTCTGTGAGTACCAGGACTCTCTGAGCTTGATTTTTAATGATTTAGTTTAAGTCCACTGTTCTTACCAGCTATTACCTTGTAACAGACACATTAGGTCTTCCAAAATTTTGCTAAAAACATGTATCCATGTCTTCTTAAGAGATCTTAAACACACATTTCCTGCCCAAAATCAAACCCTTGGCTTCAGTGTCTTGCCTTTGAGAATGTATGTCGATGGGTTTTTAACAGCTTATTCTAACATTTAAGAAGTTCTCATGCTTCTAGATTATACTTTTTTTAATTAAAAAGAAAAAGTATACTCTCTGCCAGGGTAGAATGACTTCTATGTAATTATTTATTATTTTTATTATTAAGGGATAATGTAAGAAAGATTCAGACCCATTTTCCTTTTTCTTTCTACTTAGTCCCCTACAACCATGCTTGCAGCTCCATATAGTTACGTCTACAAAAACTCAATATCCCAAAAGAGTAAAATTTTATATGCTTTGCCCAACTTTGAAATTATTTTATCAACCTGGCTTTCAATATTGACTAGCCAAAACACAAATTTTACTTTTGCTTTTAAAGTCCCTAAAAAAGGCACGCTTGCAATGTATAGGCCTGGTCGTAGGCAGGGGAGGGAAAGAAATGACCCAAGAGGCAACGGAAGAATTTGTTGGGGCAGACGAGCCGGGCTTCGCGCAGGGCTGTGCAGGACCAGGGGGCTTCTTGCCCACGCTCAGGGGCCCTGCTGCGTTCTGACCCTCCCAGCACCCGCCAGCCAGTTCTGCCCTGGGGTGCCCCCCAGGGTCTGGGCTTTGGGTAACACGGGGCTTTCAGTGACCTAAATTTATGCCGTGGTGGCCTCTGCCGCGGGCTGTGACAGTGAGGCCCTCCCTGCACCTCACTGCGAGCTGGCCTCCAGCTCCCACCCGGCCTGGGCCTCCCCTCGCCTGCCAAGGGGCCCGGGGCGGCCAGGGCCAGGCACTGCCTGTCCCCGTGTGCCTCGGCCGGCAGCAGCAGCACCCAGGCCACCGGCCGTCCCCCTTCCTGCACTCCCTCCCTGGCCCCCTGCCCAGATTAAACTTGATAAACCCTGGGCGGGCTGCCATGGGGCGTGCTGGCCAGGCCCAGCCTCGCGGGTGGGCCTCAGTGGTGGCAGGGCTTGGCGGTGGCGGGGGTTTCGGTGGGGGACCTCTCTGAGGGGCTTGGAGGAGGTGTGGTGGCAGCCGCTCTCCTCGCCGGCTGCCGCCATGGCCCGGTGCTGTGCTATGGCGGCTGTGCCCGTGCTTGCTTGGGGCGGCGGAGGCGCTGGGGCGGCCTGTGGCTGGGCAGTGGGGTGCGGGGGCACGTGTGCACATGCAAATGCATGTATGCACGCGCATGTGCGTACATGTATGCTGGCGTCACCTGTTTGTGCGTCAGGGTGCATGCATGTATGTGCATACCACATGTATGTGCATACTGCATGCATGTGCATACTACATGCATGTGCATGCCTGGGTATATGCAGTGTGTGCGGACACCTATGCCCGTGTACATCCCCTGGCCGTATGCCTGGGGTATGTGCACATGTGTGTGCGTACGTGCGCGCATCCGTACACTCGTGTATGTGCGCGCAGGCGCGCGCTCTCCGGCGGCCCCGCGCGCCCCCCGAACGGCCGCGCGCCTCCACGCCCCCAGCCCCAGCCCCCAGCCCCAGCCCCAGCCCGTGCAGGAGCCCCAGCCCCACCCCGGCAGCCTCCGCATGCTCAAACGCGGGGCTCCGCCCCGTCCGCGCGTCACTACCCCGCGCACTGGGTTGCCCGCCGCTCCTTAGGGAGGGAAGTCCCCGCCCCATCCCATCACCCTAGTTGCCCTCTTCCAACATGGCGGCTCCCACCTCACGCGTGCAGGCACGCAGGCGCCGCCTCGGCCCCCTTTCCGCCGGGCGACGCGAGTGGAAAAGACAGGAAGGAACCGGTCCGGGAACTCTATGGTTTTTCGCGCGGTGGGTAGCGTGTCGCAGCCGCCTCGTCCGCCCGCCCCCGCCCGCGGTGCACGCCGCGACACAGTGGGGTCCTCCTTCCTGCCCCCCCCCACCCCCGCCCGCTGCGAGTCCTCCGAGCTTGCGCCGCGCCGATATCCGCGTTGCTCCCAAGATGGTGGCGCGGGGCTCGGGCTGAGAGCGTGTGAGTCCGCGAGAGGAGGCGCACCCGCGGGCCCGGCCTGCCCTCCGCCCCTGCGCGCCGCCCGCCTCGCCAGGCCTCTTGCCTCTCCCTTCCCCGCCCCTCCAGGCCGCGGCCCCCGTCTCCTCCGCCCCGGGGGCCCCGACGGCTCCGCTGGCGGCGGCAGCAGCAGCAGCAGCGGCGGCGCCTCCTCGCCTGCGGCGCGGCCCCGAGCGCAGCGCGGCCCCCGCATGAGCCCGGGCGGCGGCGGGAGTGACTGGGAGCAGCAGGCCGTGGCGCCCAGGTCGGGTAGGCGCTGCGCAGCGCCCGGCCCGAGGGGAGGGCCGGGGCGGGGGGATGGCGGCCCGTCTCACGCCGGCCCTGAAGGGGGAGGGGAGCCGGGAGGTGGCCCTGCCCGCTTTCCTCCGCCGGGTGATCCCCCGGCTGGGGGTGGGGAAGGCGGGCGGGAGGCTCCGGCGGCAGGGGTGCGTGGCCCTCGGCGGCCCTCCCTCTCCTCCCCGTGAGGCACATGGCTGCGGGGCCGCCCCCGCGCCTCCCCGAAGCGGGAAGGCCGGGTGGCTCCGGGCTCTGCCCGCCCCTCGGGGGGACCGGGCTCGCTGGGCGACCTTGGGTGAACCCAGCCCGCCCCGGCCTCAGTTTCCCGTCTCGCCCGAGGGCGCAGCGGTGGCTGCCCGCTCCGCGGGGCTGCTGCGGGCACGGGGCACCGCGGTGCCTTCGGCATGGCCGGCTGTGGCAGTCGGGGAGGTACGGGTATGTGAAGTACTGCGAGGGTGTGTAACTAGTGCGCAAGGCCTGCTTAACAAAGTATGTTCACTTGTTCGTGTTTCTGAAGAGTTGGATCTGCTAACTCGTGAACTGGCAGCTTTGCTGGTAAATGTGACCTGGCGCTCCTGACTGCGCGGCTTCCTGGGTTTCAGTTTTAACCTGTACCTGCAGTGTTTCTGTGAAAGGAACTCTATGGGTTGTTGTGGTTCAGTCGATTTGTAAGTCGGATGTCTAATATGACGTGATGTGGTCATTCAGAAGTTACTACTGCTTAGGAAACAAAACATATTCCACAGCTCTCCTCTAAGTGGCAAGAACCTGTAGTCTATAGACTTGTAGTTACACTTTTTTTTTTCTTCTTTCTTTCTTCAGCTAATGGAAATAGTTGTTTGTTTCCTTCTGCGTAACTGGTGTTCTAATTCTGGGACAAAGCCTGTGACTTACACATCACTTCAGGGATGGTCCCTCTGTGTCTGTATGGAAACTTCCCTGCCTCAGTGCAAACCTGAGGCTCTGTGAGAATCAGCTTGTCAAATTACTTTTACCATGCCTCTCTACTGAAAAGTTCCTCAGTGAGGAATTGTACCTGATTTTAGCTTTGATTTCCAATGAAGTAAGACCTAAGCGATTGTATTGTCAGTTTATAATTTTTTTTTGACTGGTTTGAAAGGGGAGAGGTCTAAAAGACAAGATCAAGTTTCCTAATTCATGCAGATAGCATCCAGTTAGAGATTCCCTGCTAAGGGAGAAGCTACACTCTTTAAGTTTAACTGCATTGTTAGACATTTATGACTGGGTGGGAGAATAATGGATGTGGTGAGAGGTTCCTCTTGATAAGAATGAAAACTGCTGGAAAATGGACTTTATGGTTCTCACAAACTGCTTGGTTTGGATGGTGGCACAATACCCTGTGCCCTTTCATCTTGGAAACAGTTGAAGGTGCTTTTTTTCCAAAAGCTGAAAATAACTGTGAAATTCAGAGTTTAAACTAGTGCATTGAAATTGAAAATATGAAATGTGCATTACCAGATTGCTATGTATATTTGACAGTTTTCCTCACATACTTTTGTCTTCTAAAACAGATGCAGTTTGCAGTGGTTATGACTTGTCTTCGTAACAATAATGTTCTGTCAATTCAATACAGGCAAACCTTGGAAGAAAAGCTAGACCACTGCTTAGGTTTACAGGGCTAAAAAGTGCCTTTAACTGAAATTATTTCTGCACAATATTACAGCTACTTCATGTCTCTTTTATGAATGCCTTCCATTCCACTCTAAGTGTTTGCTGTTTAATGTAGCATCTTTCATACTGGAATTAACAAGTTATTTTTCTGTTTACTGGAGTTGTTTGCTATTTCTCTCACTGGAGTATCCTGCGTATCTCCCAAGAATTTAGAAATAAAAGCACCAAGCTACTAGATGGCACAATAAATGCTTTGATTTGTTTGCGGTTTTTTTAGGGGTATGGCTGTGTGACAAAAAAAAAAACCAAAACCAAACGAAACCAAACAAAAAAACCCAACAACAAATGAAAAAATGTCCTGAAGGAAAGGCAGGTTTGAAAAACCAGAGGTGGTTAACTTTTTCACAGCAGCATGTTTCAAAGCCTAGATCTCTCAGTCCAGGTCCTCTTCAGGACTCTTAACATTATGTGGGTTTGATCCCCTTTTTAACAGGAAATAAAAGTTTTAGTCTTTTTTTTAATTACTGCCGCTGCTTAAAGACATATGCAAATGGTATGTCTTTTGTGAATCGAATTTAAAACTGTGTGTATATGTTAAGTACATCTAGGGATGTTCTCAGCTTGTTAAAAGTCCCTGTTAGAGCAACTTGAGATTGTGTTCTAATCCACTTGAGAAAATAAACCAGGTTTGGGGTTTTTTTTATTTAACTTCACTTTTTGTAGGAGAAAACTTGCTTTGGAAATATGAAATATGTACCTCAGTATAAAATCATACTTACTTCATTATCAATATGTGCTTTAATCTGTTCTTCACTAGCTCTTTATGAATTCAGAGGTTCTGCTTAACCAAACCCATAACTGGGGCGGGGGGAGAGGAATATCTTTTGAGTCAAGTTTTAGTAGTCATAAACATGTTTAATTGTGAACATGTTTAAGCATATAATATTTTTTATAAACAATAATTAGTGTAGTATATGATATGACAGCTATCATGCAATGAATTTAGTGTTTACTTTTTTGTAAATTTGCATAATCTTAGTTTTTGCTATGCAGGAATGTTATGTTAATTATTATTTCCCCTCTCCCCAGCTACTTTTGGTTTCAGTTTACTAACTGAATGTCCAGAGAGAACTCATCTTTGTTTTTTAAATGCAGGAAATGTCTTTCTCCCTCCCCACACCAGTGTATTTGTACACTGGAAGATAAAAGCCACTAACTCTTAAAAATAGAATGTGCAATTGAAGGACAAGGAGAGAAAATTCCTAAAGTATGTAGGCATATATCTCATTTCCAGTATCAATCTTTGTTTCTGGTACTGTGGGCCAGGTTTTTGCTTCACTTTAGTAAATGAATTGATATTGATTTTTAAACAAAGAAAGTATGTTTTACACATTTTCCTGAAGTAACCAGTATACTTAAGGTAGCTATGAGTTTTATTGAAAAGAGGTTTTGAAAGGGTTTCTGTCATTAATCAAATTCTGATTTGTACATGGAAGGAGAGGGGTAATACACTTGCTATCAGTTTGTAACATTTAGAATAGAATATTAACTTTTTTTAGAAAATAAACTCCTCCCCACCCCTGGAGAGTGTTGTAAGCTTTGCAAAATAGTTGGTTCCCAGAGACACAGCAATAAGCAAATTGCATGATTGAAGTGACTTTTGTCACCTTAAATACTTTGACCTTAACATTTACTGCATTAACTTCCTGTATTTATAAGCAGTGCCTGTCAGCCTCGGAAGGCTGTATTGCTCATGAATAAAAGTTTGGAAAAAAGCTGGCTCATATGAGTAGTACTGTGTGTAACGTAGCTGGTTCATTAGCAGAAAGCAAATACAGTGTAAAGGTAATAATTTGTAATGAAGCAACACTTCAGTAGCTATACCAGCTGGTGACGTGTTTCTTCAGGAAAATAACCTCATAGGAGAAATATAAAATAGATAAAATCAAATAAAGTTGAGATCCAGAAACGTGTGAGCAAACAGCGCTTTAAATTGCTGTTTTTAAATAGCTCCACCTTCTTGTGGCTAGGACTGGCATAATTTATTGACAGAAAAACTTTTGGGTTGCAAGCTTACATTATAAATTAAATATTATAGTGTTCTGTCTCACAGAACTCTCATATTCTCTCTTACAAACAAATCTCTTAAAGGAAGCATTAACTACTTATAATAGGTTGAGCTTTCTTTCCTGTATTATGCAAACTGAGGAATGGAGGAGGGGGATGGAAGTCAGTCTTTACAGATCCTTTTTCCATTACCATCCTGCATGGTTCTTTACCCATGTTGTACAGAGTGGTGAAGAATTAGGAGAAGCTGCAGTTGTTCAGCTGAGTGGAACTAAATGGGTGGCTTCCCTCTGGACCCTCACTTCACTGTCTTCGGTAAGAGGGGGTGACCTTTGAAGCAACTTGCTTTTCCTTAGAACAGGGGTATGTGTGTTTTAAGAGAAGCTTCTAGTTAGCAAAGCAGAGGATTGGACTTTTCTGGAATTTTTTTTTTTTATTATTCTGCTGGCTTGGAAAGAAGGATATTCACAGTATGTGGCTGATCATAACTTTGGATCAAAAAGCATTATTATTTGCATCCATCCAAATAGCTTTAAAAACATGCTCTGTCTTCATATACTTTACCTTTGGAAATCATGCTTATGTCATACGTCAACAGTGGAACTGTCCCAGAGGTGCATTACAGTGGTGATGGTTTAGCCCAAACTCAAACTGATCTACCAGCTGGCTGCTTGATATGGACGGTACTACTTTTTGGTTTTTTCATAGAATCATGGAGTAGCATGGGTTGGAAGGGACCATTGAAGGTCATCTATTCCAACCCCCCTGCAGTGAGCAGGAGCATCTTCAACTAGATCAGGTTGATCCAGAGCCTTGTCCAACTTGACCTTGAATGTTTCCAGGCCTGGGGCATCTACCGCTTCTCTGGACAGCCTGTTACAGTGTTTTGCCACCCTCATTGTAAGAAATTTCTTTGTTATATCTAGTCTAAATCTACCCTTTTTTTAGTTTAAAAACCATTACCCCTTGTCCTGTTGCAACAGGCCCTGCTATAAAGTTTATCCCCATCTTTCTCTGTTCCCCCTTTAAATACTGAAAAGCTGCAATCAGGTCTCCCCAGAGCCTTCTCCAGACTGAATAACCCCAACTGTCTCAGCCTTTCCTTGCAGGAGAGGTGCTCCATCCCTCTCATAGTTTTTGTGGCCCTCCTTGACCTGCTCCAACAAGTCCATCCATGTCTTTCCAGTGCTGGGAGCCCCAGAGCTGGATGCAGCACTCCTGGTGGGGTCTCACCAGAGCAGAGCAGAGGGGCAGAATCACCTCCCTCAACCTGCTGGCCACACTGGTTTTGATGCAGCCCAGTATATATATGGTTGGCCTTCTGGGCTGTGAGTGCACATTGTTGTCTCGTGTCGTTTTTCACCCACCAGTACCCCCAAGTCTTTCTCTGCAGGGCTGCTCTCAATCCCTTCGTTGCCCAGCCTGTAGAGATACTGGGGGTTGCCCTGACCCGGGTGCAGGACCTTGCACTTGGCCTTGTTGAACCTCATGAGGTTCACATGGGCCCACTTCTTGACCTTGTGCAGGTCCCTTTGGATGGCATCCTGTCCCTCAGCCATGTCAACCACAGCAGAAGATACTGAACATTACTGGTCCTAATACAGACCCCTGAGGGACACCACTTGTCTGTATCAAGTATCAATCTATATTTCCAAACGGCTGGACACAAAGCCATCTTTCTGCGTGCCCCCCTCCGCTGTGTCAAGACTCCGCTCCCGGCCGCCGTGTTGGGGGAAAGGCCCTTGTCCGCCCAGTGCCTGGCGGCCCCTGCCAGGCTTGGCCTTCGGTGCAGGTGCAGTCTCGCTTCTCTGAGAGGAGGGCTGTGTTTTGCATGTTTGCAGGATATTTGCATGTCGTTTTGAAGTTTACTCGAGTTTTTGTTGTTGTTGTTTTTTTATTGTTTTTGTCTTGAAGAGACAGTAAAAGCTGGCTTGAATCACGTACATCATTTGAGACATGCAAATTCTACTGGAAGAAAGTGTCTGATTTCTGTTACACATATAGGAAGGAACCTTGAACAAAGTGAGAAACCGCCTCTCAAATGAGAAAGAAGGAAAACTGTTAATTAAACGATGGAATGAATTTGTCAGTTGCTTTTCTAAAATCTAACGTAACACTTCTTTTTTTTATTTTTTTTTCATTTTGTAAATGTAATTTTGCTTTCATACTTTCTGTTAAATTTAACACATATTGTGACTGCAATTCATCTGCTCATATGTTTTGATGGTATCCTTAAAAATGAGTGATAACTTCATATTTATTCATTAATTAATATTTCACATAATTCTTCACTCGTTTCATGCTAGCTCTTGTTTGTTCTACCACAGTTATCTGAACCTCAATTACCACCATCTCCTTGTTTTTCAGAATAATTGTATCCCCAGAAAGCTATTAATTACATTTAAAAGCACCACCATTAGCCAAGGCCTTAATTAGGCAAACATATTCAGTGTCCCCATGACATTTGGATAATCAAGGTGGTACTTGGCTAAACAGCAGCCCTATGATTAGGTCTTTCTGCCCTCGGCTGAATAATCTTCCCTGCACCTGTTGTGTGCCACAAAAATGATGGGATGTCTTATAAAAAAAAAATTTAAAAAAAACAACCAAACAACAACTCTGACTCCAGTTCACCCCCTGACATCGTATCCAAACTTCTCCATCAGCAAAGGACATGGTCTAAGACATCTACAGATTATTAGTAGGCTTTTTACTGGCAGAATTTTGAAAGATGAAAGCTCTCCTTGTCTAGTGTGCTTCCTTGCAAATGTTTATTTATAGATCAATTGTTTAAAAAAAAAATAAAATAAAAGGTCTTCCAGTTATGTAGATCAATATCCAACTAACCATTGACAAAAGGGAATCCCCATAAGGCACAATTAAATTCAGCAGCAAGCAAAATCCATGTACACTAGCTTTCTCACCACCGTCAAATGGGATATTCTGGAGGATACATAATAGATAGGGAATGATGACTAAATGTAGAAAAATAATAATTTATAACAGATTATTAGAGTAATAGTTTATAATCCTTGATTACCATTATCTTTGGTCTATAGCAGTTTGCTGTCAAGCAAACTGACTCCGTTTTCACTAGGAAGCGCCGCTTTAGTCCACATGCATTTTTTCGTTGTAAAATAAACTTGTGGCATAAATGTGGTGCGCTGCAAACTGGAAGAGTACTTTGCTTAGCAATGGTTGCTGCAGGTGGATTTGCATGCTCTGGGTGGACATGACACCTCCCGCACTGAAGCAGGCGCCTGTAATTTCGGGAAGGCTGCGGAGGCTTTCCCCACCCTGCGCCCACAGGAGGTACCGCCGAGACCCCGTGCGCCTGGCTGGTCCTGCATCCCTTTGTTCCCGAACAATGAACTCTCCAGGTGAAAAATAACACAGATCCTCGCTCTGCTATCAACGTTGATTTCAAAATCTGTTCACAGTACAGAGCAAGTGCTGTATGAATTGCTTTCACTAAGGTTCCTCCTGTTTATTGTCCACCTGCACTATTCACTCATTTCCTACAACGTATGTAAAGGCAGTGCTCGGTACCCTCCATACATCTTGATTCCTTTCTGTTTTCCAAGTTGGTGTATATTCTTAGAGCCTTGCTGATAGCTTCTGATAACCCTCTTCTTTTGTGTGTGTGTGTGTGGGGGGGGGGGGGGGGGGGGGGAGGGGAAAGAAGGCATCAATGATCACGTGCCCTGTGGACTCCACGTTGTGCGTTAGCCCTGCAGAGCAGCTCATATGCTCGGATCTTCCTGGCATCACCTCGGTGCCAGTGGGGCAGCTGCACTTTTATTGTTTTACAGAGCTCTCTCCTCTGTGTGTCTGCTAATTGGACATCAGCATCTTCCTTTCACATTTAAAGTTAACCCAGATGAGCCAAATTTCATCTTGGATTTGGATATTCTCAGGAATGCTGTGTCACCTGTTATATTCACTGCTAGGTCCACTTTAACCAGTACTTTAGAGCAGAGCTTTCTCAGCATTCCTCTTAGAGCCCGAAATCACGTCTGAAAGCTTGTGCTGCCATATGTCCACTTCAGACAACAAATACTTTGCTCATCATAGTCCGCAGAGCCCCTCTCTGTCCTTGTTCAGTGGGTGCCTGGCAAAACTGATTTTCTTTCTGTGCTCCAAAAAATATCATTCTGCCGTTCTTATTATGAAATGTGTGATTCACACGATGAGAGAAAGATCTTGCCATCATTAATATTGACAAGCCTTTCTCCCTCCTTGGGCAAACTTGATTTTCCTAATTAACAAAATGTTGTCAGTGCTGCATGGGAACATGGGAACCCATGAAACGTTTTATAGAATTGGCTGTTACACTTATGTATATCAAGTGCTTTCCAACATAATAGCATCTGGCATCAGAATCTGGAAAAACAAATTATATTTGGTAATAAGGGCTGTGAGGATAACATGAAATCTACTGTGAACAGAGAGGAACAGGAGTATTGCATTTTTTAAATGTAGCAGAACACCAGAGATTATTTGAGCATAAATTTCACTAGCATATTTGCCATCATTTCTTAAGTGAACAAAATGTGGAACAACACTGACCTTATGCAAATTCATCTATTTCCAAGCATTTCCATATGTCCAGTTATTGTAAATTAAAAAATAAAATACAGATAAGATTAAACAAACCAAGAGCTTACCGTAAAATGCGGTACATATTCATATGTGAAGTACTACATGTAAGAGAAAATGTTTCAAAATACTGAGAGATGCCTAAGAAGATAAAATGTTCATCTTCCTTATACTGAATTGAGGTCAATCTTGGATTTATTTAAATATATGGAAAAATTCCCAGGCTTTCACCTTGTGGGTATATCCAGTAGGTTCTTGTAATTGCCAAAATATATTTGTAAGCCAATAAACCAGCCAGTATTAAATTTCTATGCTAATTAATAAGCAAGCAGCATGCTTTACTCTGATGCAAATACTGGACACAACTTGCAGTATCTTAGCTCGTACACCGTATGTAGAGGAGGAACGTAGCCTGGAGTGTGTATTGCTCCACCTCCTGAGCAGGGGGGCTGAAAGAAAGCATTATCTTTGGATGGGATCAAGCACTTGTAATTAGAGTCGCCCTGATCCTTTGAGCTGCTCAGATTATCTGACGCCTTCATTCATTCTGTGATGATATTCCCACTGTCCATGATGAGTTAGCAACAGATATTGATAAAACTAAATCGGTTTTATCAGTCTTTTAGAGACCGATGAGTGCTTATTTCTATTTGTGCTCTTATTTGTTTCCCCTCCTGGTTCCCGTTGGGTAGCCAGCTAAATCTACGTGCCCTTTTTCCCTCACAGGTTCAGGTGTGGCAGTTTGTTCTGTGGCTGGCACTCAGGCACGCTGATTTCTGCCGTGCCAAAGCATAATCTGCATGTTCAAAAGCCACATGAAATGCGGTGATGATGTTCAATCATCGAGTCACGCTTCGAGGCTGAAGAGCAGGCTACCTAAAGGTTAGAGAGCTTCTCCTACTATCTCCATCTACCAGCCACAGGTACTGTCGAAGTCCCTGGGCTCCACATCCTCACCTTGTTTTTTTCTGACTAAAAGGTGATTTAAGAAATTCTCTGTTCTCATTTAAGAGTGCAAGGGTATTGTAGTGTCAGGCTTAGATTCATTAACAGCTGGGGAAGATAGGCAAAAGCTACCATTGTAGATGGCAAATCCCGGAGCTGGCAAACGCCTCTCACAGTCTTCAGGGTGCGTTGTCTGTGACTACAGGAGGGATGGGAAAGGCACCTCCTTTGGATTCAGGCAGGAGTTGGAAACGGCAATGAAAGGAGCTGGCTGCTGTCACGGCAGTTTCAGCTCGGTCATCTCTCTTGTATAGCAGGAGACTGTAGTAGCCCATGTTTACCCCAAGAACGCTTCAACAATGTATGGTCGGCTGAGGAGCATCTTGTAAATCTGGCAGGATTGGAACAGCAGGAGATAGGGGCTGCTTTAATATCTAGATTGGCTCGGAAATTTATGCTGTGAGGGTTTCCCAGTGTGGCGTTACCGTCACTGTAATCCTTCCTTTTTGTATCCATTAACACTTCCCAAGAGGGAATAAGAGAAGATAAAATCTAGATTTCATAAAAAGGAACATAATTTGTCTACAGCAGCCCATAAAACTCCATAATTAATAGAATGGAAGCTGAAAATGCAAAAAAATGTGCTTTTGCCAGGCATAGACCTAGCTATCCCTGAACAGTTTGATCCGGCTGGCTTTGTGAGGCGGTGCCATGGCATGTGCTGTGTGACCGTGGAGGAAAACGTCCACCCTGGTCAGCCCAGGCAGTGCAACTCTCCAACCAAGAACTGGAAAGTGCCATCTCAGATATAAACTTCGTCTTTAATTAATTTATTCTGTGTCACATGGATTGGATTAAGAGTAAAGGATGGGATTAAAGAATTTCCTTTTTGTTTTCTTTGTTGTTGTTGTTGTTTCTCATTTCAGAATGAGCATTCGAAAAATCCCTCAGGAACAGAAAAGGAAAGAATTGTCTAAATAGCATAATACCTTTTCTTCTCATAATTACAATTATTTGTGATAAAAACAAAACAATGTGTACCTCACTTCTACCTCTCTGTTTACCAAATGTTAAGCATACTGGAGCAACTGATGTGCAACTGGTGGCTATCAAGGACTTTTTTCCAGCTACATATTTTTTTCTTGCTGACAAGGAAACGTGCATACCTGCAAATCTTGTAATTCTAAAACTGAAAAAGACGTTGGTTCCACAAAGGCACTGAATTCTCGTTGCTTTGCAATTTGAAACATGCAGAAGTTTCCTATAGCTTTGTTCACTTCTGTCTTTTCAATTTTTGGCTGTAACGTATGTCACAGAGACAGTGGGAGAGGGAGGAAGGAAGAGAGGGGGCTCTTGAAGGTAGGGGAGAGAAAGAGGGGGGAAAAGAGTTAGAATAAATATGGACATAATTGCGTCTATTTAACAGTGTCCATCCATCCATCTGCCTGCCCCCCCCCCCCCTTTTTTTTTTTTCATTTGGTAAGAAAATTCAGCTTCACCTTAACTTAAAAAGGATGAAGTAGACCTACATAGATGCACACCCTGTGCATGCAGTTAGACATCCTGATGTCGTAATTCATGTTTTAATTGCCCCTTTGCACGTGAAAAGCTTTTGTTTGTCTTGGTATTTGTTAGCAAGGAATTTCATTTAGCATACATACAAAATCATGAGTGAATTTTTCTTTAGATGGGAATTCCATAGGCATGAGACGAGAATTAAGGCAAGAAGATTGCTCTACCGAAACAGCAGGGATGGCAGAGGAAAATGATTCAGCGGTACAAGGGCTGCCTTGCTCTCCATGGTCTAGGCAGTTAAGCATACTGGAACTACTGATGTGCAACTGTGGTCCAGTTGGCATGCAACGTATGTAATGCCGTTGAAAAATGTAACATGTGATCTCACAAATATGTTTCTTTCAGGTTCTGGAGAGAGCCATCAGGGAGGGAGGGTTGAGCTGCTGTCCCTGTAATTGCTCTCTTGGTGGAAACTTCCCTCAGAGGTGCTAATTACTGATCAGTATTGACCTGGGCTGTGACACAAAAGGGCTCAGTTGTAGTATAAAGCCACGAATGTCCCAGTTCATCCAGTCTGTAAGAATGTAGGCCATGCTGTAACAGCTTCTGTCACACATTAGGCCAATAAAGTTTCTAATAACCAATTATTAATTGTTCTCTACCTTCAGAATGAAGGATCTAAAACACCCGATGGTGTAAAAGTCGACAAAGGGGAATTACACTTGACATTATGCAAGTGCAGGATGCGGCCCAAAGAGCGTGGCTGCAGTCTCCACTGTAGCATCATTATTGATAAAACTGACAGATCTGAGGTATTTTTGCTTGGCTTGCAGGTCTTTCAGACTGCTTTTTGAATTTTAAATAAAGAGCTCTAGGGCAAAGATTACCTATCTCTGTGTCTGTATATTAGAGGCACTTGTTTGTATGTTAAACACTGTTTATGCAGATCTAGGTAGACCCTCTTTTAAAAAATGGCTTCATCTTGTGCCTGTAAAATTTGAAGAATTTGAGAGATGCATGACGATTAGGAATTTCGAAGAAACGTTTTCATTTAAACCTAAATATAAGTGTTTTAAAATGAAAAGACACCGCGGTATTCTGCATTGCAGTCATTGCAGAAAAATATTTCTCCTGCTCTGGCCTTACATGACTTGTGATATTTGCCAATATAGCCTAGTCACACATCTACTGCAGGAGGATAAAATACCTCAAAGGAAATCTGTGGCATTCGTATTAACGCCCTCAGAAACATAACCTTCTTTTATCTACAGATGTAGGTAGTTTTGCTGAAACTCGGTCAACTCTGCTTGGAGCGGAAGGATAACAGATTCCTGGTAATTTTTTCTTAGATTGTAACACTGAGTTAAATAGATTTTTGTTTGCAGACGTCAATGGCTTCTAAACAATGCCACCGTTGTGAAGGCCTGCTCTCGACACTGCAGCTGCCTGGAGTGGCTCTCCTTTCGAGGAAACCACTCCCAATTATCTTTCACCCTAATGAGCATTCTTTATTTCTGAGAAGTTGTAACCTAGAGGCTGAGGTTGCATTGTTATGACAGCGCAACTGTGTATTGATGTCAAGCTTGTAGGTCCCTTATCAGTTGTCTGCCTCGGCGTATCCAGTCTAGGACCAACAACGCTGAGGCGACTTCATTGAGAAAAGTCCCTGTAGGGCTCAGAAATCCCAGATGCTATCAGGGAGTATCAATAGACGGGGGTATAACATAACAAACTGAAACCTCATAGTCCCATGTGCTTTTGTAATGCTGAGACCTGACTTTTCCTCTGTGCAGCACTGCAGGACCTGCCGGTGACGGGGGATCCTTTCCTGGTGTCCAGCAATGTCCTACAGCTTGTCCTTCAGCCGTGCGGGTGGCTGGTATGGGCTTTCTCACAGCACGCTGAGAATTTCTGACACTTGGTAAAACTTCCCATTCATTCTTGGGGTGCCGCTAACTAAACTAACTCTCTTCTTGCAAAACGAGTTTCCAACTTTTAACTGTGGTTGGCTACCATGGCAAAGCTGAGTGCTTTGGGGTTGGAACTAGATGATCTTTAAGGTCTCTTCCAAGCCAAACCATTCTATGACTCAATGGCCAAGGTCCCCTCACGAAGAACTCAGTAGTGGTGGTTCTGTGTCTAGCACACAGATGCAATTCTACAAATATGACTAGGATGAATACTGCTCCAAAAATATATTTCTGCATTTCTCCAGAACATTTTTTCATTACCAGTGAGAAAAAAGCTTCAAGTATTTTGTGAAAGAAAAAAGTGAAATTTTTTTGGTCAATTGCTTTTTTGAAGATTTTGATTTAAAGGGGTTTATAGTACTGCAGAAAAATACATTTCAAAAGGAAAAGTTACCATGAAAGAGAATGTCAGAATCTTAACATTTGAAAAAATGCAGAAATTAATTATGACATCTTTAAAAGAAGGTATTTCCATTTTTATCCGAAATATAGGACTGTTGTAGCTAATAGTTGCAGATAGAAAAAACCTTGACTCTGAATGACATAGAGGCATCCTTTGTTCCTGACAGAGAACGAAAAGATTTTTTTTTTCCCTCGCTGCCTCTAGGTGCATGAATTTACATACATCATACGCCATATAATGCTGGGTTTATAAGGCTGATAAAAATGATGTATGAGGGTCACGTTACATTTTGAAATGACCGTGTGTAGAAAAAAGGCACACAGAAGGAGAAGGAGACAAAAAGGAAGTCATTATCTGTGAAAACAGGCCCAGATTTGGCAAACAAAGCTCAGCCCAGAAAAACATGTACTTCTGCCTATACAGCAGCACGCAGCTGAATGGGGCTCATGTGGGCATTAGGCTGGTTTGGCAAGGAACGCCGCCAGAAGATTGAAACTGGAGCAAAATAGAGGCAGATATAAATCAACTTCAAAAATGGAGTTGAAAGAAATACCAAAGAAAGAAGTGTTTGTTATGTACAGAATTAAAAACTAGCACCGGGGAATTATTCCCTTTTATCGTTGGTACATGTCACTCTACACTCACAAATGTTTCAGAGGGCTCGAAACCCCCCAGAACCACATGTAAAAATCCAATATTCCATCCCAAATGAGATACAAAAAAAGTAGTGAGTTAGCTCTGAGGTTTAATACCAGATATTCATGCAGCTATTACACAGGTTTTTTTCTTCTAGGTCACTGCTGAGCTGGGATGTGCTGGCTGGAGTACCCCCAGTGGGGGTGTCCATCGCATCCCACCCCTCCCAGAGCCTGAGCCATCCCCGGGAGCTTGTTGGGGGACAGCCTGAAGTCAGCGGTGCTTTGGGACACTGGGATACTCCTCTCCATGCCTGTCAGTGGGACGCTCAGGATGCCTGTTTGCATGTGTGCGGGCGTGGGTGGGAGAGGGAACACGTGTGGTTTCTGACGCTGTGAGGCAGCGATACTGTCCAGTGCTCCCCTGGCAATTTTTTTGCCTGTGAACAATGGTGCTTTATGCGTGCGAGCGCTGACATAGGACACGGAGAGGGAGCCAGGGCGAGAGCAGCTGCGGCTCCCTCCATGCAGCCTGCTCTCCTCCGCAGCTGAGTCCCCCCATTCCCTGCAAGCAAATGGAGCCCCTAGGACCACCCCGGAGCTGGGTGGGTTTTGCTCGTACCCCTCACCAACAGCACATTGGAAGGATACGGCTCCTGTGTTGGCGCATTCATTGCCACTCATTTTCTTCCTGGCACCTTGTGCTGTTTGGAGAGCAGCAGAGCTGGGTGCTTTGCAAGCACGTCAAAGTACAAGCGCCCTGCAGTGTTTTAGTACCGTGTCCTATTGCCTTTGCTTTACTGGCTATAGCCAGCAAGTGACAGCTGCATTTAAATGTAAATCAACAGGGCTTTTCTTTAGATAGTCACAGCTGACATATTTTTCTCCTCTAGGCTGTTGGGTGTAAAGAAATTGTGGCACTACCTGAGAACGAGCGAGTGCCTGCAATCCAGCCTTCTAGGAGGAGGAGGACGTGTGCTCAAAGGGCATGCCCCAGCAAAACCCTCCAGAAGGTCTCATTTGCCTTCCAGACACACGACTCCAGTGCAAACTTCACGCTAAACATGAAGATCCAGCTTCTCTCGTTGTTTTATATCATTTGTGTGTTTTGGCTTCTCTGTAAACTTTAGAAACTGTAATCAAAGGTGTTGCAAAATCTGTCTGTACTTCTCTTCAATGGAAGCTTGCAAGAAGGAACATGACTGCCTGCCCTCATGGCTGCAACGCTGCCTGGCAGGTGGAGACTTGTGGTCTGATCTCCATCTCACGGGCTCTGCACAGCTCAGTCTCCAGACAGAGGCATTTTCCTTTCTCTTTTGAGAAGTGTGACAGCTACCACAGGAGCTGTGAAAATCAGCTAGCATGGAAAGATGCTGACGACAATCTTTTGGGGAGTATTACCTAGCCTGCCTTCTGCAGACCAGAGCATCTCCGGAGCTTACTGCTCCAGCCATGCTTCCCAGTGGCCTGTCCGAGGCTGCTCTGGCTGGACCTACTGCTGTGGGGCACCTGCCTCTACAGTTCAAAATAATGACAGCGCAAGGTATAGGAGATGCAGCAAGCTCGGGCATAGATGGCAAGGAATATATAAACAAGGAGGTGTGAAATCTGTTTCAGTCTGAAAAAAATCCCGAAGACTAGCCCTCATAAACATGCATTATTCCCACTTTGCAGTAAACGTTTGCTCAGGTGCCACTTAACTGTCACCGTTTCACTCTTTCTTACACAGAATCATTCTTCTTTCTGTTTTCTTCTGTACATATCCAGCATATCAGCAGCTCCCAGCTGCAATTCCCTGAAGCTGGTGCTGGCTGCTGGGGGCTGGGGGCAGGTCTCGGGATGGATGGAATTGAGCACCACTGATTCAATTAGCCTCCTGTGACTCACGGCTCAGAGAAGTGCCAGGAATTGATGGGCTTGGGAAAGTACTTATTTTTTTCTAATCAGGAAGGAGCAAATCCCAGGAAGCCCAACAGAGCATATGAACATCAAAGAGTCCAAGAAAACCAGGCTGGCCAAATCCCAGTACTGTGGAGGCGAGCCCAAGCAGCCTAGCAGGACTCAGTGGAACCAAGAAAACCTCATGATATTTTCAACATCTGCATAATCCAGTAAAACAATAAATTATTTCTCACCTAGTTGCAGAGAGCTGATTTTAAAGTTGAGGTCTGGGAAGCTATTGGCAAGCTTACAGCTTTCCAGTTTGCTTCTCTTTTTTTTTTTTTTTTTCTCTCCTCCTTTTTTTTTAAAAAAAAATGTATGTGGCTCCAAATATTGAAGCAACATGTAAGAAATGAAAGTGAATAAATATAGTTCTTATTTTAATACAACTGCTTTGTTTTGCAAATCATAGACAAAGCATCGATTACTTGTCTGTTGTCAGTGTAAGAGTTTGGTGACTTGCTAATAGATTATATTATTTCCAAGCTGAGATTATTCTTTTGTTTGCCTATCGACAAACATCTCTCTCTTTGTAACAGAAGCTATGGATTTTGTATTCATGCTGCAGAAGACAAGATAATGAAGAAACTATTATCAGAAATTTTTATTTTTGTAGCTACAACTATTCTGTCATAATTCACCACTTCTGTAGTTCCCCCAGAAAAGGAAAATCAACTGCCATAGTCCTGAGAAAAAAGTGTTCGCTTTTAGACTCATATGCAGAAGAAGAAGGAAGGAAACACACAGAAAAACACCTCAGTAAGTCTGATGTGTAAAGATGAGCAGCACAGAAAAATAAATACTGGTAGGGTATATTACAGAGCCAGAAGTTTTGATGTCGTGGTGATGAATTTCCTTCTTCCTAGGTGTTTTAAGTGAGGCCAACAGTAGAACAGACAAAATTGCCATGGAAATGTGAGCTCCCAAGGGGTCTACCCCATCCTTTGACTTTGACGTGTGCATTAGTTGGTTTAGAAGGGGACAGCTATTGAGAAGTCAGAATCTATGACTATTTGCAACAGCTAAAAGATTGGTTCACCACCATTAAACACTTTTTTACAAAAAAAGTGTTTTGTTTTTGTGACTGCAACTCAAATGATGTCTAGATAAAATAAGATTTTGATGAGTGGTTTACTTTATCTCCCCCCCTCCCCCAAAAAACCCACAAACAACAAACAAACAAAACAAAACAACCCCACAACCACAAAAAAACCCCCAAAACCCTAAAAAAACAATAGTAAAGACAATAACAGCACCGATTTCACCAGAAACACTGTAATTTCAGAACATTTATTTCCCCCAGGTATTCTGGTAGCTTGTTTTGAGATCAAGAGGTAAATCTCAGGCTACCTGTGATAATGAATGAATCTGGGGAAGAAAGTAAATATAATAAATGCAACAGACTGAAACAGTAAAGCTGTCTCACTGGGAAAGATGGCGGCAGCTGTGGAGGAAAAAGCGTACTTTTCTCTTTGGTTTGAATTGCTTTTTTTTCTGATTAAGAAGTAGAATATACTCTTTTTTTTCTGTGTTTTCACCAAGATTCAAAAAGGATTGCGACTGTGGAAAGAAGACTTATTAGTCCTGAGATAACTTCTGTCTTCAAATAACTACAGTATGAAATTGCAGAGCACAAAAAAAGATGACTGTCACCCAGAACCAAGGTGGGAGCAGCTTGGTGCTGCTCAATAATGCTGGTGTTAAAACGACACTTAGGATAAGGCAGGTAGACATTTCCTCCTCATCTTGCCCTCCCCACCAGGCCTGGATCTAGAAATATCCACCTGCATTCCTGCTTTTATAACTGGCTGTTACCCCAATAAATGCACACCTTGTTGTAGCCTGTTGCTAACAGGCCTTACTCACGGATATTTTCATTGACATCAGCACAAACGTAGACCAAATACCTGTAAGTCCAAAGACAGCTTTAAAGCTGATTTTTGTTGTAGTGGTTACGTTTAGGGGAGACAGTTATTCAGTTATTCTTAGGTACTTTTCAAAGGTTAGCAGTATGTCTCAGTGTCTACAGCTATATTTTTAACCGCTGTGAAGATCAGCGGGTTTATGAATAGAACATGCGTTGGTCTTGACTTCATTCAGAACCTAGAACGGCCCCTTGCTGTCTCTGTGCTGGTGCTTGTGCAGTTTCTCTGTGCTGGCTGATTTGTTGCATGCTCAGCTACACACTCAAGCTTAAGTCCTTGGATGACCTCAAAGGCCGTGGCTTGTGTTTGACATATTTCAATATATCAAACTTGCCGTAAATAAATGATGCCCGTACATCTTCCCAGATGAAAAAACCACTACAGTGGTATTCATGCCGTAGGGGGAGATGCCATCAGTGGACGGCTCTACTTCTGCACTGCGTGCGATGCAGAGTTCCCTGTCGGCCACCGTACCCGCCCCGTGGAGGGGACATGCCACACAGGCTTTGGTGGGCTGCCAGCAGCCAAGCAGGCCATTCTACATCCAACAGACATTGGAGTCAGCATCTCACATGAGCCTGGTGCCATAGCAGGTTCTGACTACTAACATGCTACCGATTAACCCTATTATTTATTATGTGAAACAAACAAAAGCCAGGAGTGTGCACTGAGAGAGTGGGGTAAGGAGGAGGTGTGAGTGGAAGCAAATACTCTTCAAAAGGCTCTTAGATGTTGCTAGATTTATTGATTTATTCCCTAAGTTTTCCTGCCAAAATAATATTTGGCAAAAGAGGATTGTTCTTTAAAAGGTTACT
The DNA here is from genome assembly GCF_017639655.2 of Falco naumanni. Taxonomy (NCBI): domain Eukaryota; kingdom Metazoa; phylum Chordata; class Aves; order Falconiformes; family Falconidae; genus Falco; species Falco naumanni. The sequence continues at coordinate 6,466,313 of NC_054054.1, read as the reverse complement.
GAATGAGCACAACGTGGCAATATCAGTTTTGAAAAGACTTTTGAAGAGCAGCCCGCTACTTTTTCAGTTGTGTTGCCATGGCTTTCTTGTTTATTTTCTGCCGCCAGGCTGGATTTGATCTGTTTGCTTTGGGTCATTCAGCTTATGACATAATAATTAATATCGTTTGCTAGCAAAACACATTATCAGGAGGAAGCATGATCAAAAGCTTGGTACAAAATTAGGAGTCTGGAGAACGGCATCTTCTTCCTTGCAGAGACAGTAATAAAGCCTGATGACATCACCTCTTTTTACCGCTGTTTCCTCATCTGATTTGTCTGCTTCACTTTTCACAGAAGACATTTCAAAAACAGTGCACACCATCTACAGAGGTTCCCAGCTTCAGCTGAAGCTTCTGCATGTTACCATTGTTACTTCTCCTAATGCAATCCCGACAGCATCCTCATCCCAGTTTTAAAAGTGGACAGCAGAGTCAAAGCTCAGATGTTGCACAAAGGCAGCAATAAAAGTCCTAAAGTACAAGGAATAATAATAAATTAAATTATATGACTGCTCGGCCCAGAAGCTGCTAATTAAGACAAGGCTGGGCAGACTATTTAGCAAATTCAGGTGTGCGGGAAATAAATCAAATGGAACAAGATGATGAAGGTCGAAGCAGCTTAACAATCTGGAAGAGTAGAATAGTGAGATCCATACTGAAGGTATGTACAATTGAAGGTAAAGAGAAATAACAAAAAGGGTCTCCCAATGATCCTTAAAATAATGTTTTTAAGATTGCAATTGAACAAGTTAAAAAACCCACAAGTAAACCCATTGTAAATTTTTTTTTTTGGGGGGGGGGGGGCGGGGAGAAAAAATAAAGAAAGAAAAGAAAAGCTCATAAAATTGGTGAAATTGAAGTTAAAGTGCAGAAACAGGAGTCTTAAATTTTCTAGAAACCACTAAAATTTTTTTTCAGTATGATCTAGGAAGGAGAAAATTTCCTTCACACAAGGGACAAAGATTAATTTCCTGGAGGAAGGAGACCTGATAACATACAAGAAGAATTAGACTAGCTTCAAGGAAGAGAAATCATGCATTTCTGCCTGTGATAACAAAGTTGAGCAGAACGTTGAGTAGCAGCCAATACTTTTCAGAAGGTTAAAACATTTTTGGAATGTCATGATGTCTCAGGAATAATTTTGAAGCAACATTCAATTTGTACTGTTATTTGATTTTTTCAAAGTGTTATTAAAATTGCAAAAAAAAATTGTAATGCATTAGAGATGCATATGCAAAAAAGAGAGAGAGAGAGGCAAAGAAGACAGATTTCATTTGTGACAAGTACTGCCATCAAAAATAGAGGATCCTGTAGATTCCAATTATCCTTGCTCCTTTAATGTTCAAAACCATTTTGATGTGAATATGGGAATGTGATTGACCTCTAAAGCCACATTAAAAAAAAAAATAATAACAATAAAGTAGCAGACCCAGGTAAACCCTAAGTTACCTAGAAAAGGAGTGGGGATTGCAAAAACTTAACCTGCCCAGCCTGGTGGCTGAAGGTCTCTTCCCTCCAGGCTGCTCATCCAAATCACGTGTGGGTGGTGGTCCCTGCGGTCACAGGGGGCTGTACCCCCTGGTACCCTACTGTGATCATCTGGGATTTCGTGACGTATTTTTATGACTGAAATACTGGATGTTTCAACCTTAACATAGATGTCATCATCTTACTCTGGCTTTGTGGAAAATACTGAGTAGGGCACATATAACACCTACATCGTTTTTGCTTAAAAATAATACGTAATTAGTCAGATTCTTCGGTTTTTCTTTCCCATCTTCTTCTGGACATATTTAACCCCTTTTTTTGCTGTCCACTGAACAGTGTAAAGTATACAGTAGGGGTTGGTAGATTTTTAACTGACAGCTGCAATCCAAATCTGGACTTTCCCAGCAGGGAGAGCGCTTGGTACTCTTGGAACTGGCGAAAGCCAGAAGTTAAAATGTTACAGGCAGGGACTGACAGCAGCAGAGTTTCCTGCCAGACGGAGTGGGGAGAAGAAGGGGAATGAGGAGGGTGGTGTTCCCTAGCAATGATCCTTCTAGTTCCTCTCCAAAACCATGGCCATGGTAGGGCTGTTACTGCGGAGGGTGGGAGGGGGTGAGTGATGTTGTGGTTTAACCCCATCTGGCAAGTAAGTACCACGCAGGCGCTCAGTGACTTCTCCCCCTCCCCTGGTGGGATGGGGAAGAGAACGGGGAAAAAGGTAAAACTCATGGGTTGAGATAAGAACAATTTAATAATTAAAATGAAATAATGATAATGATATCAACAACAATTGTAATGGAAAGAAGAGAGAAGGGGAGAGGAATAAAGTCCAAAGGGAAGGGGAAAAAAACCCTGAAACGATGCACAACACAGTTGCAGGTGGTGACCGATGCCCAGCCAGTCCCCCAGCAGTGATTGGCAGCTTCTGGCAAACCCACCCCCCAATTTATATACCGAGCATGATGTTCTATGGTATGGAACATCCCTTTGGCCAGTTCGGGTCAGCTGTCCTGGCTGTGTTCCCTCCCAGTCTCTTGTGCCCCTCCAGCCCTCCCACTGGCAGGGCCAGAGAAACAGAGAGGTCCTTGGCTTGGTATAAACATCATCCAACAACAACTAAAAACATCAGTGTGTTATCAGCCTTGTTCTCACACCAAATCCAAACCACAGCACTGCACCAGTTACTGAGAAGAGAATTAGCTCTGTCCTGGCCGAGAGCAGGACAGCCGTGGAGGGGGTTGGGGCAGGTGGGGGCAGGGAGCTGGCCTGCCCCTCCTGCCCCACACTTCCCGGGTGGGGGGCAGCTCCCTGCATCTACATGGGGACCTTTCCCCATCACTGGTCCTGCTCAGCACCGCTTGGCTTTGTCTTCAAACCATGGCAGGGCCAGCTGTGGGGGGCCAGTGGGGTGACCAAGGGACTGGTCTCCCTCCCCTGCATCCCACCAGGCATCTGTCTTCTGCAGCCTCTGTGGCCAGCCAGCTTCGCCCAACCATTCTGCAGCGACAGAGCACAGGCAAAGAATTTAACAGCTTGGATCTCTCCCTGTTTGCTACAGTGAATATATATGGATGGCATGAGCGAGTTTTATACCCTCTGGGTATAACACAATGAGATATTATTCCCCTTGCAGATAACATCTGGGCTATGGTAAAATCTGTTAATTGTCATACAGCCACATGCTGGCGGGGTGATTCGGTTGCTTCCCTCCTGGAGACTGCTGCCTAGTCCAAGGTCACTGCAGATCTCTCAAAACACCTCCTCTGCCTGCTTAATCATATTTTTTTTCCCCTCTCTCAGAAAGAAGTTGCTTTGTTGCAGTGCTCTGGCTTCGCAGGGAAACACCGCTTCAGTAATGAATGAGCCCCAAGATAAAAAGCATGGAGAGTTTTTATTTTCCTACTCTTAATTGTAGCAGACATGCAAATCTCAATTCAGAAGCACATTTAGTATTTTTCAATGCAAGAAAGGGTTTTGTAGAAGAATTCTTCAGACATGAAGAGCAGGTGAATAAGAGCCTGTAACAGCAACTTTCTCGATGGCAAGTTATGGATTTCTCGATGGCAAGTTTTAGCAAAGGGCTTTTCTAACCTGCACAGATCTATCTTTATATATCTCTATATTTATCTTCTTTAGAGCTTAACCCCAGCTATGGAGTGCTGCCAGCAGGTTGTGGTGCTCCTATGTGGCAGCTAAGTTGTGGCAGCTCGTCTGGCGAGAAAAGAAGTTGCAAATCACAAACAAACCCAATACATACAATAACCAATACGTACACCACTTGACTGAACGAAGACAAGTTTTTAATTTGAAAAGCATGCCTTCTTAAAATTGATGCTTTAGTGGATAGAAATTCAAACACATTGCCTTTAGCATCCAGGATTCAGGTTAGGTAACAGGCATCGGAGAATTTTCATTGACAGCCTTCCTGGAAAGTTTAATGCTGTTTGAATGTTGTGATAGTTATTCCAAATTTCTTCAGAGACCTAGCGGCATATGAACAACGAGCCACTATGCAAAGACAGACACTCGAGGTAGCGTGAAGTTTCTGTAGCTTCTCTTCAGAAAGTAAGTATTTCTGCAAACAAAAGGGAGTAAAATAAACACACAACTTCCAGGCAGTTGAGATTGCTCTGTAGAGCCTAAAAAAGCTTGCTTGAGGGAAGCACCTTCTGTTACAGACAAAAGAGTTAATTCACCAAAGCTATGGGAAGAACTCTCTTCCCCAAAGAAAAGATCTAATGACCCCTATAAAGAGAGCCATATTGTGATGCTGTAACCTGATTAGAGGGAAAGAGGGTCTTTGTGTCTTTTGGTCTTTGCACTAACAGGAGAACAAGGTGTTCTGCAATAAATAGGAAGCCTTTTTCTAAAGCTTTATGGTCTTCTGTGCTATTTTACAAAATACTCTATATGCTACTCACGTCAAAAAGCCACAATTAAAGTGAAGTGCTGCTTCTGTTTTCAAATGTCAGGCTGGCTGGGAGAGGAGGTTTAGAAATGGGAAAGGCAAGAAGCTGCTCCTTTGAAGGGAGCAAATGCGATACTCTTATTTTAAAGAAATTGCTGTTATGTTTGGGGCACAAGGAGATGGGAATGTATCTTGCAGCAGGACAAGTGCCTCCAGGTCAGCCTGCAAATGGCCCTGGTGTGGGCACGCAGGGTTAGGGACGGCTGTCCTGCGTGACTGAGGCTGGCCCCCTTACTTTAGGGCGAAGATAACTAAAAGAAAGCATGCAACTGAGCAGAAAAAAGAAGGAAGTAAGGGAGGTAAACTAGGCTTGCCCATTCTTACAAACACAAAAATAATGGCCAGGGGAATTCAGTGGATGACGGGTTTACCTTTGCCATGTTTAAAAGGAGGCACGTGTTCACTCAGTGACAGGTGGAACTTGTCCCAAGACATTTTGAGAAGATTAGCATAGTTTAAAAGATAGCATTTTTTCTTACTGAAAGAAAGATCAGAACATTTTAGAAAAAGACATTCCCCTACCCAAGAAAATAACAGTTACGGAAGGGAACTGTTGCAATTCAGTGTATAAACCTAGGAAAAAAATGTTATTTAGGAGAGCAGTTCAAGCAGGTAGCTGTGTGATGCAGGATTTTTAACTCCCTCCTCTAATGCAGTTCATACCAAGCACTTTTAAAGAAAATTAGAGTTGATGGACCATTATGTTTAGTCTCTATGACTCCTGGGAGCCAATTTGTGTTATACTATGCAAGCTTTTTTACAATTATGAAGAGCAGTAAGGCTGTACCTGCTGGCTGCCTGTTGTTTAAATGAAGGGGGATCAGTTCTATTAAAGGTCTGGTTTGACTTCATAAAGAGGTGATATATTTGCCCGAAAGAAAAAAATTCCCTGTATTCTGCCTTTGTCAATTGCTCCTGGGATGAAAAGGGAAAACAGGAGGCTATAAGGAAAGAGCTGAAAAGCCAGGAGGATGCTAGGCTAAACCACGGTTTGCAGGGACTTACACAGCAGCAGCTTCAAGTTTCCTTGTTGGTGACTTTCTTGTACGAGCGTTTGGGGAGCACTTCTGGGCTGAGCAGGTGACTTGGAATTGCAGGGACAGAAAGAGCAGGAGTCAGGGCGAGGTGCTGGAGGGACCTCTCTGCTCAGGGTTGTAGGTGGCCCAAGGGTGAGTGCACCCCAGGTTTCACAAGAAACCTCAAAGGACACTTTGAGGTGTGCTGTAGATTGGGATGTTAAAAATACAATGGTTATCACTACCTACACCTTTTCTCCAAGCCTAGCAGTGACACGATTCTGAATAAGTGGGGGAAGGTTTTATAAATGCTGTGAATCCTTGGGGCGCATACCCTGCTCTCCACACAGAGACAGGTCAGGGAGCCCTGGGACAAGAAAGGCTGACGTGCAATTCCTCATGAGGGACGTTTGTTAGCTCACTTCAGATTTGGTCGAAAAAGAATGTCCTTTAGGTCAATTAGACTTTCCCTTAGTGTGTTTCTATGTTTTTCATCACCAAGTCCCTTTTCTGGTAAAATTCTTGCTTTCTTGCAGTAAAGTGGTCATTCAGAGCACAGGCTGGTCTGGTGGGGGAGTGAATATCTGCCTATTGCTACGACAGTATGTCCCTATCAGCATTTGCAGATGGATATTTTTCTACCACCTAGGCATCAAAGCTAGTGATCTGCCTGTTTCCAGCTGGTGAGAGGGGAGTGGAAAGAATAATGTTTGGGAGAGGGGTAGGTTTTGTTGACTTTTGAATTCTTGAATGCATGTAATACTTACATGATGTCTAAGCTCAGGAAAAGGGTTTCACTGAAAGGAGACACCTCCCATGAATATTTTTCAGTGATCATCCTATCTAAATGACCCTACTTTTTTTTTTTTTTGAGAATGGTCTGGAAAGGGAATTCAGTGTAGTTTTTTCCCCTAAGAATCAAAGGATATAGGAAAAAAGAAATCGTCCTCAGCCTTGACTCACAAACAAAACTTGATTTTCCCTGGAATTAAACAAAGTGAGTGGTCTGGATCGATGTACAATCAACAGACCGTCTTTGCAATTCACCTTCTGAAGGTGACAACTGTTCCACATCGTCCAGGGCAGCATCAACAGGGTCCCAAAGAGTTGTACGTTACTACTAACGAACTTTGTGCCTAGGTAAGGCTAAATCAGACAGCTTGTTTAAAACATTTCCCTTGCTTTGCTGTCACTGACACTACTGAAGTATAAATAGATATACACTATGGTATTTATGACTATGAACACGAATATTAAAGTTACATATTATTTACTTTTGCTGAATGAGATTTGGTAAGTATTCAGGTGTGTTCACAGAGATGCTAAAAAGAGAAAGCCCTCAAATTTGTGCCATCCTCGTTCAGTCCCCTCAAAGCACGTTAAGGTGAAAGAGACAACAGCAAGCAGTAGGGGAATTTGTAATAACATCAGAAGGGAATACCTTGACTTAAAACAGGGTGTTCAATAGTACTTCCAGTAAAAATGTATGCTGATTGGTTTGTGAGTGTTTTCCACAGGTAATGAACGCATGCATTTTGACACAAATTTAATTACAATAAATAGGACTTCACTCTGATGGCTAATTGCTAACCATGTAAGCTGACAAATGGCAAAGCCTCCAAGTTTCACTATTAACGAGCTCCATCCAAGATCTTGAATTAAGATGCCAGTCTAGAGCTTGAAACATATACAAATATCCTAACACTATGAGAAGCTCTCGGCACTTAGGTTTAGCTGGGTAATTCTGCTCTTGTGCCTAATCTGCCCACGCATCCCCACATCAGCAGGCAGCTCATTAATCAAATCTCCCTCTTAGTTTTCTTCTCATTTGATATCACAGCAGGGCATTTCTCTCAGCACAATAATCTGAGTAAATAAGAATATACCCTGGGCTGGAAATCTCTGCTCTTGGAACGAGCTTCGGGCAAGTCCATCAGATGAAAAAACAAAACCAAAAGTGGGAATGTGAATGGATGAGCGTGATACCTCCTCCACTTCCTTGTGTGGAAGCGTCCTCACTTGGAAACGGGGAGAGAGTTGCAAAATGCTCATTTAAACCCCCCACAAATATTTATTTCAGAGCTGAGGTAAGAAGCCATTACCTTCCTGAAATACATCATTAGGGGTATGAATGTAAAACCAAGCAAGCAATTACTCTCAAGGAAAGATAACGTTTGCCATTTTAGGCTCTGAATCTCTTCTCAGCAGTCAAAGGGATAAGAAGATCAGCTGCCCTTGCTGTTGTGTTGCCTTAAGGTATTATCCCTGATAACATTATAAATACGTGAACTACTGCAAAAAGCACAAATTGCTGCCGGTACCATCAGGATCATCCCCTTTTCTCCGTTTCTTATGCTTGCCAGACAGAAGCAACAAATACATGTTGTCGTGCGCAGTGAGACTGGGAAGGGGGGATGAAACACAAGACCTAAAGCCACCCCTATCAATTCATTATGCTTCAGCCACACGTGTCCCTCCAAGAGGTAAAAATCTTTCCCCAACTAGTTCATTGAAGGTCGTTGCCACATCCTTAACCAGCAGAAACTTCTCACAGCTGTAGCAGCTACTCGATACCCCTGGAAACTGTCAAAAGGCAGTCAGCAAAAAGGGCAGCTCCTACCTGGCATCTCTGGCACACAGCAGCAATCCTAATCTCACTTTTGTGCCTGCATTTTGGATGAAATTGTGAGAAACAGTGGCTTTCCTGCCTGCTTAAGCAACGCAGGCGTTATTACTGGCTCTTAAAGCTCTGCAAGTGAGCATCACAGTTCTCAACGGTAGAAATCAACAATATTCCCTCCAGTCCAGGGATTCCCTGTGGCTGGTATAGCTTTTAGACTGAGGGAGGTTTTTGCTCTGAGCAGCATTAACTGCTTTAAATCCTACTTTTGCTCTGTCTCGCAAAAACTTGGTTTTGTTTGATAGAGGGGAAATTCTGGGGAATGAAAAGAGGAAAAAGAAAAAGACTGCACTAATAATTTCTGGGTAATTAAACTGGTATGGTTAAGAGAACAAGGCAGATGAGGGCTAATTCTAACTTTAAGCCATTACCAAAACCTATTTTCCACAGTGGCAGGAAGTCAATGATGTAAGTGGAATTTCCTACAGCCTAAGAAACAGCATAATGGAGGCTGACATGTGAATATCTGGAATTGCCTTAACGGTGATCAAGGATTTTCTTGGGTCTAGCCATAGGTTTATAAGCAGGATTCTTTTCCTATATTTGGGGGTTTTTTCTGCTATTATAAATATAGCTATTATGTTATCTTGGAAGCAAAAAAACCTTTTATATCACATTTTGATTTATATTAACCATTAATGTTGCCATTTGATCTGGTTGGAACTCCACGTGTTCATTGTGTAAAGGCTTTTGTGAGCTAAGATTGAAGTGGCAAGGCGAAAAGAAGGTGTCATAACATTCTCAGTTATTAAGTATAACGCATTCTATGTCTGCTTTAGTGTCCAACATCGGCCTGTCCATCTGCTATCGTAGTAGTTTGACAGACTGAATTTTTTACCCTGTATTTCTTTCCTGCATTGTAGAAGAAAGAAGGACAGCAAGCAGATGGGCGAGTGCACTGGACAAAGGTAGCACCTTTGCTCCCCTCCAGAAAGCAGACCTGTGTCAGCCTACCACAGTGCATCCTAGCTGCAGTCAGTGCTGTTTACCAAGGAAAACAGATGAGGATTCGGCCTCTGCTCCTGGGGCAGTGTACTAAAATGGTTTGCACCTTGGATTTCTAGGAAAGCCACAGCTAATGAGAGGTATACATCTAAAAATATCATCCCAGTTTTGCACGGTGACAGAGGGCAGTAAACCGTATGATATTCAAATGTGTATCACAGCCCAAATGTTTCATGTACATGTCTTAATACTATCAGACATCTTTCCTTGGGAACAGCTATGACATATGGAGGCAAATTCATTTTTGGAAGAAGTAAAAGTTTCAGAAAGAAAATGTGTTAAAAACAGGAGGAGGGTGGGTTTTGTTTGGAACGCCACGACTTAAACCCTCTTCTCCAGCCACATTAAAAAAAAAAAAAAAAAAAGAAGTTGCAAGCTTAATTGCCATGGCTCCATTTTACACAGGCTGCATTTATATATAACAGTCATGATTGCCGCCTGCTGATTGATTAATCTTTGCTCAAGACTGGGCTGTTTGTGTTTGTTTTCTTTTCCTCCCAGGTTGTGGTTTTTTTTGGGGGGGGCGGTTTTTTTGTTGGTTTGTTGTTTTTTTTTTTAAGTCTTGCAGCTGGCTCTGGAAGTACTCTTCATCCTGACTTGCCTTGCTCCGTGCTTTTAGCCCATAACCCTGATGCTGGGTGAAGTCTCTGCAATATGAAGCAAACAAATCCCCCATTCCACAGGGGTTTCATACCCTGAGGTTTTCTTCACTAGAACTTTCTGGACTTGCAGCCCAGAGGAACTGACAACTTGCAGGGGCTGGAAGAGAGCTGGTCATTTGTAATTGGAGGGAAAGAAAGCAGTTTCAAAAACATCCCCCAGCCTTCAAGTGCCAAGAAGAAAGATGAGGTTTGAGTGAGATGTTGGCTACTCTGTAACCATCTGGGATGTGATACAGCTGATCTTCATCACAGAGAGGTGCTGAAGTAGTTAGAGGGAATATACAGGATATGTAGTCCAACAGGAGGTATTCTATCAAATTCAGCGTGCATTTGGGGGAGGGGGGAATACTGAAAGCACAACCCTGTCAGATTCTATGTGACAGCAGGAAATAAGTGTGAAATCCGTGTTTACCTGACTTTGTCATTTAGTGTTTTCCAGTAGTACAGCTGTCCTTTCAGGTGGGAAAAAAAGATATTTGGCTTGTAACTACCTTTATTTCTCTTGCTGTCAGTATTAGGACCCCTTGCTGTTTCCCACATCTGTATCTTACAGATACCACCAACAGGGAGCAGTTATTAGACTCCCTGTGAAAGGGACTGTGTTTTCCCCAACTATTTATTATCTGTCTCTCAATACACAGAATGTGCTAGGATGTATTTCCAGACAAAGCCATCAGATGCATCTCAAAACAGTTGAGAAAAAAAAAAAAAAAAAAATATCAAAAAAACCACCATTTAAGCGCATCGAGTCAAAGTAACTACTTGCACAAGGAAGCACCTACCTGCATTCAGGAGCATGGTTTGCATATGTGTATATGAATACCTTGAGAAAATGATGCAAGAACTAAAGTTTGAAACTTCAGCTGGCTATATAAAATGTAGGGTTAGCAAGTGCCCTTGGTTCCATGCAAGCTGCATTCTGCAAGTGAGTCTTATGGACGTTCCTCCCTATTCATTAAAGATCACCAAGAAGCAGTGGCCATAGCCCACATTTAGTACGTATGACACGCCATAAGAAAATAATATTGCACTAACTATTCCAAGACCTAACACAAATGTGAAACAAATTATCGCAGCAATACAATTGCCCCCACACTGCCTTTTAAGGAACAAAACTTCCACATAGAGTATCACAGAATGACAGAAAATAACGACAGGAGCAATGGATCACCATTTTGCATCTCTCCTCCAAAGCATAACACCTCTAGAAACATAATTCTCTTCAGCATCATGCTGGGGCATTGGCTCAAGATTAATACAGAAAGGGAAATGCCACCTCTTAAATCACCAGCGTCACTTATTATAACACTTAGGTTTTCTTTGGAAGTTTCCCAAAGGCAGACCAGCCCCGAGAGCTACATTACTGTGTGGCAAGATCACAGCCTGCGACACTAGGGCTGCAACATACATTACCATCTGTAGCCACCACGACTCCTTGGATTACATACACCGTATAGAATGTGGGGGTGTAGAGGGCCGTTTTCTGTATGTCTTTCCTGTTAGTCCAGCCAGATCTAAAACAAAAGCTAATCTTTGACTGCAGACTCCTTTCACAATTTGAATACCACGAAGTAACTTCTGATAGTAACTTATTTCCTATGATGCTTTTTTCGTAGAGCTAACAACGTAGGAAACGCTGCAGTAGCTAGTTTTAAAGCAAGGGAGGCTACGAGGAATGAAATTTTACAAGTTCTGGTCAAACCCAGATCTTAGCAAGGTTAATGCTTAGTGCTTGACCGGCCTTTAGGGGACTTTTAAATTAAAGCGAGTAAAGAAACCAAAATTCCAAGTGCGAGACAGGAAACAGAAAAGGGCAGTGTAAATGGAGAAGTTCTTGCTCAGAACAAAACAGAAAAGGCTGGGATAATTTTTTTCCATGGGATGAAGTACAGACATGGCAGTAATGTCATTGTAATGCGAAACAAAGCTGTTGAAGATTACTGCACTCAAAACAAACAAACCAGCAAACCCACTGTGCTTTGTTTCATAATCTCTAGTATCTTGCTCCTCCAGGGATCAAATCCACATCTGGTATAAAATATCATTTTATTATCACAAGTGAGCTACACGAATTTACTGAAACTCTGCATCTGTCCTTTTATGCCCAGAAATGTTTTTGGGGATATATGCTACCCGATAGCTGCTACGGTCTTCACTGGCACCCATACCTGGATCACCAGAAGCTGTATAAGTGCAGAGCAACACAGAGTACAACGCAACCATTTTCTGCATCTTCCAGTATTTGGTCTTTTTAAGAGACTTTCATAGCATGATTACTGTAGTTTGGGTTTGGCAGGAAAATAGCTCTGGGCAGGTGTAAAGGAAGCTTGGACTGGGTCAGGAGAAATATGGCCAAGAAAGGAAATGAGTTCAGTCTGGAAAAGAAATTAGGACAAGGACATAGGGATCAGTAGGCCCAGAAGTGGGGCTGAAGCAGAAAACAAATGGAAGGGGAAACCCAGAAAGGATGCAGCAGAGAGATGGTGGGGGGGTGAAGAGGAAACACACATGTACAGGGAGTAATTAGGTGACCGTGGTAATGAAAGGGAAACAGAGAAAATCCAAAACAACATGGAAAAGATGTAAAACTCCCCCCCCCCCCCCCAAACTGAAAGCTCTTCTTGCAAAGAAAAATAATAAATTGCATCTAAGCCAGGCTTTCCGAAACTTCCACTGCACATGAAATATTAAAAAGTCTTCATTTGCTACCTCTGGTCTGAGGCATTTCATCTTTAATGACACAGATGTGAGAATCACACAGGGTTTAGGCTTATAATCTATTGTTTATCAGGACTTCTAAAACACTAGATAGATGTTATTCTCCTGTGTGAAGAATTGAACCATTAACCCCCCCCCCCAGCACCTAGGGAAAGGGTTGTTTTAAATTTGAAGATTCTTCACTGGAATATGTTTTTTTGCTTCTGCGTGGCACATTTGACACTGAAATAACTTCCTCCCAGAATCATTATAGTATACTGAAAGCGATCACCTTACAAGCTTTTGTTCATAAAAAAAGAGGAGGTGGTGGGGGAAAACGACAATTTAAAAAAGAAGAGACCAGGCTTTAAATTCAATTCAGAGTTTTATAAAGCAACTCTCTTTAGCTTCCTAATACCATGAAGATTGTCTCAAGTTTCCACTTTCAGCTCAAAACGAACTTCAAAATAAAGTTAATACAATCATCCTTCTGGTTCTGATCAATCATACCCTGTCTCTGATGGGAGATGGAGGTGCAGGAAAACCTACAACAGGCAATTACAAAATGCCTGCAAGGCAGCCTCTGATTTAGAGGAAGCTCCTGAAGCAAAATACTCATCTTTTTGAAACTCTTATTTTTGGGGTTTTTTTTAATCCTTACTATTGTTGCACTGTTAACAATTTGCATAGGGAAGAAGTGGGATAAAAACCTAGCCTAAGGTTGAAGTGGAGAAAGTCATGTTTGAAGCTATGCCTTACAGCAAGGACTCATCCCAATTTACAGTTCTTACATGCCTTGTTGCCTTGTATCTCTTTGTCCATAAAGGGCTGAAATGAGAGAAGAGAAGTAGTTTGAATGGAAATGAGGTAATACTACTTATTGCACTGCTCTAAATAATGGTTTAATACTACTGACGCTGTCATGTCAAAAGCAAAAAAATTTCTCTTGGTATAGAGAGGTCATTCCGTCTTTAAATATAAATGTTTTGCCTCAAAAAAGGAACAGTCTTTTTATCTGGGTTTTTTAAGAGGACCGACAGAATTAATTATTAAGATAAAATACTTTATTTTCTCCTACTCAGAATTACCAAACTGTTTCTGTTGGAGTAAACAGTAAATAAAACCACTGGAAAGCTGACCTCCAGCAGGGAAAATTTCAGCTCACTGTTTAGGTTTGGTATTCTTAGAAGAAATTAAAAACATAAGCATAGAGGCATTTGGCAAATATAAGAAGAGGTGGTCCAGCCAGCCATCATCTTTTTCTGCCCTGCCTAACACGGCCTCTCAGGGCACAGTTTCTAATTACACCTGTTCATAGTCTCATCTAGCGAAAGGAGACATAGCTGCACCGAAGGCAAACGGTCTACATACGTTTTTACATACAACAGATGGATTCTCATTTAATTTTGGTGATACCGATATGCAAGTATTTGTTTGTGGGGAGTTCTTCTGCAGAAGGAGCTACAGCTCATTTCTAATATGTAAGGTCATTTTATCAGACTATCTTCCAGATGATTACCTGCCTCAAAAGGTGCTGGTTTATCCAGGTATTTTCTCTGAACAAGGCTGCCATTATTCTGAGAGAGCACTTGTAGGAAGCCTGCAGATGATTATCTTGTACACAGAAGCATTTTGACATTTTATCAGATTAACTGGATATGTCTGCTTGAGCTTTTTTTAAATTACGGCTCTGAGACATAATCATAAATAAGGTAACTTGAGAAGCCAGTGGCTCGTTCCAGGCTGAAGGGGCTGCCCCTGGCAGCCAGGACCTAGTCACTTGAGTGGGGCAAGGGCTACCAGCGGTCCCCTTTGGCCGGAGCTCCTGGGTGCAGTCACTGGGTACAGCTGGGGCTGGATCTGGGGAACACTGCAGCAGGGAATGAATCAATGTTGTTCCCAAGGTTTCTTTCAAGTCTGAGAAGTTGCAACTTTAAAGCAACATCCATCTACAGGGCCCAGTGATGAACTCTGATAATTAAACCCGTTACATGAACACGCAAATGATAATTTTGTATTTATCCAGTGCTGTTCTCCCCAAAGCAAGTGCGGTACCAGCTGTAGAGTACCTGAGTAATGGTGATGTTCAACCTCCTCTGTCCTGACGAGGCAGCTGACCTGAGCCAGGAGCACTGCACAGCACCTTTAGGAACAGCAGAAATGTATAGTTAGTAATTTCCAGGGATGGAGACAGTTTTACATACACATAAGCAGATGTGATTTCTCAACCCAGGACATGGTTAACACATTTCGGTTAAATGGTCCTGGGAGAAGTATCATGAGCTGTTTCAGGGTCCAAGTGACAGCCCAGAGGCCAGCTATTGGCTTGTGAGGCAAAACTAAATGGCTTGCCAAATAGGCTGAGAAGAGAAGGAGCCCACAAGAGCAGTGAAACTACTGAAGGTAGATTGTTACCTGTACAGGACAGGGTTTGAAGAAGCCGCAGCACTCCTCCCTTCTCCCAGCGGCTAGCTTGTGCAAGGGCAAAGAGAGAAACCATCAGTGAGACAGAAAACCCGCGCTCCCACCCTGCTGACCTGCGTGCCTGTCATACACACAGATCAATGCCACCCCAACAGGACACTGCTTCTAGCCCATCCACTTTAATCGTGTCCCACCTGGTCCCCTTTAGCTGATTGCTGAACAGCCTTGCTTCATGGCATGAACAGGAGCATCTTCATTTTTGCTGTGCGTGGCTAATAGATCTGGCTACTTCGTCTGTACAGGAGCCGCAGGGGAAGCAAATCCATGAAGCCTGGAGCGATATGGGGATCTGATCAGAGAGGCACAAAGTTTAGCATTCAGTGTATTGATTACAAAGGGGTGCTAATCTGCTCAATGCTGTACAGCTGGTGGAAAAATCAAAACATCAGCTCCACTGAAAACAGCAGCATTTCAACTTTTGCTCTAACAGGGACAAGGTGCTTAATAGCACTTCCTGTTTGGTTGGGCTGCTTTGGAATGGAGAGCTCAGAAAAAAAATGCAATGGATATATTTAATTTTTTCATTTGTGATGAGAGCAGCCCTGACCAGCAAAGGGTCTGCAGAGAACAGTCACAGACCCATACAAAAGCTGGAGGAAGCAGCAAACCGGGGAGGTGCAGGCAAAGAGCATCACTTGGAAGGAAGAGCCAGTTAACCCGATGGCACCGATGTTTGAGGCAGCAGCACAGACCACAGCTTAATCCACATGGTGCCTTTGGATGAGCCAGAAGCTTATCAAGGGGAAAACTGCAGGTTCAAGAGAGTTTTGCAGAGAACTTAAAAATAACTTGATGCCTACTATATCAGAAAGCAGGCATTGCACCGGGCAGATTAAATCCTGATTTGGTTTTCAGTTACATGTGTGTAAGAAGAAAGGAAGTGGATACAGCTTTATTGTACATCCATATGGGCAAGGCATAAAGAGAAGGTTTGGTTTCTGATAACGTTAAGCACAAATATAAAACAGTCTTTGGAAAACCAGCTTTTTTGACATGACTACATCCATACCTACTTCTGAAACTGTTTGTGCACCTAGGAGCTGCCACAGCAGAGCAGACTGCAGAGGTTCACCCAAAGGTGGGAAGATGCTCAGGGGAGGGCTGTCGGACAGAAAAAAAATCTGGATGTCAGCTGTCACATACAGACCTACCTATGATCAAGCCATTTTGCTGAAGCCGGCAGTGTTACGCAGACACAGAGACATATGCACACACAAAAAAGACGTCACAGCCGAACTACCTGACTGAATTTACCCCACACAGAGAACCAGTGCAAGGTGGTGGGGCTGTAAAAGCAAATCTGCAGCAGAGCAGAAAGGGGTCCCACAAAAAGCCCTGCTTAGTGGAGAGGTAGGCTTCTTGCCAGCTTTTAAAAGGCTGCCTTTGAGGGGAGATTTGAGGGAAAAGTCCCTTTGTGTTTATGCAAAACAATTAGCTGGGAAAGGCTTCTTCGGAGATGCAGAAGGTAACAGCTGCTGTGGCAGCCCAGCGGCTGAAGGAGCAGACACAAAGTGGCCATGCTGCATCCCTGCAGCTTGCCTTAGGGCTTTCAAGAAGGATTTTGTCTCTTCAGTGCTACATACAGAACATTGACACAAAGCCAATTATTAGTCGGCTGCTTTTGTCAATTTTCCTGTATGCTTTCAGGGAAAAAAAGGAAAGAGAAAAGATCCAATTACTAACACTGTACCATTTTCTCCAGCTGAAGAGCTTTACCCAGCACAGACCAAACGGTTTTGTTTTCACTTCCCTAGCGTGGCTTTCCTTGTTAGAGAAACCAATTGGAAATCATTAGTGGAAATATTAGTAGGAAAAGCTAATGGTTTTAGTCATTCATATGCATCAGTCACCGGATATTTCAAAACCTGCTACCTGGAGTACTGCTAATGTAATTTGCAATACTTTATTTGATGTTGTCAGCCCTCTCGGATTTGCACAATATGGTGAACAGCCACAGCTCCGACTGTGCTGGCTCATGAGGGCTGAGCGTCCGGCTTCCCCCCTCCTGCCCTTCTGCGTGAGCCGCCGCTCTCTGACAAAATGCTGCCAAAAGGAGGATGAGGATAATCACGTCCATAAGGGAATGAAAACCTCACTTTGAGTGCACCGATGCCTAATACTATTTCCAAAGCAATTCATCCATCAAAACTAATCAGTGTAAGCAATGTGCAGTAGAACAGGGGCAGACTGGCAATCTCCAAGGCGGCGCTTTCTCTGAGAGCGCTTGGAGACCCGTCCACTGGAGCAGCATCCCCTTCCAAGGTTTGGGAACCTTGTCACAATTAGCACTGCTAACTTAAGCTGTGCTGAGATATGAAGGATCCCTGCACAGGAGCCCAGGGTCTGTGCTGGAATAAATGCCGCAGCTGTGCTCATGGGGAGGTTCGCTCCCCTTCCCTTCTACACGCCTGCTGCTGAGTAACGACACTCGCACTATGCATACAGATGTTCAGAGAAAGGCTTCATCGCCTTCATATTGCGATAGGCTTTCTTAATGTGTTCTCTTAATCCCACGACGGAGCTCATCAGATGTTTTTTGATGAGAGCGAGAAGGATTCCAAACGTGTGCACTCAGTGCCCCGCTGCCGTTTCCCAGGGCTGGGAAAGAGTGTATGCGTGAGGCAGTTTCCTTGCCGTGGGTTCCGTTTCAGTCCTCTGGGAATTACACCTGGATCTTACCTTTAATGAGACGTTCACATGAGAATAAACAGCTTTGCCAGAAATAAAACCAAACAAACATGCCATATCACATTTTTCCTAGATGCAATTTTCAAGGAATCAAAAAATTAATCCTGGGCAATTGACTCAAGAACTGTAATCCCCCTCCCCAGCACACTGCCCTCCCATAGGTGTTGAAGAGCCCGGTTCCTTCTGAAACCAAGGGGTATTTTCTCCAAAGTGATAGTGACTGATCTGTTTTCACACATATTATTTAATCCCTTGCTCCACCACATGAGACTTATGTGCAATTTCTCTGTATTGCTATGGAATACAAAACCTGTGATGCAGATGTAATTTCTTTCCTATTACTGTGCTTTAGAAGGTCACATGCATATAAGGAAAACATAATGCATTTTTCTCTGCCATACTAGAGGCTTCCACATGCATTCCAGCCCATATGGATCAGCACAATTAAAATTGATGTAAAAGGGCAGAAAGTCCTTTTTTCTCAATGAACCAAACTTATATGAAACATACTTTAAGATAAACCAGGAAAAGTGTTCTTTATGTACTCTGTGCATAATCTGTATTCAAGATGTAGGGCAATTTTCTTTGCCTCTGGGTGCATTTGAAGTATTTTTAAGATAATAATGCATTATTATGGGATAGGAAATGGCAGTTTCCTTTCACAGCTGCCTGGAATTCTGGATTGAAACATTACAGTATCTATAAGTCACCGCTAGTCTGATCTGAAATATCATCTGTTTCCCCCCATAGTATAGGCTCAAATACTACTCTAAGAATGTATGTGTGTGGTTTTGTGTTTGGTTTTTTTTTTTTTTTTTTTTGTCCTGAAGTCGTCACCTCTGGTATTTTATTTTTTTCCAAGTCATCTTCATTGAGTTAAGTGGATAGGTCATTGCCTGCAGCAGCTTATCACTAACATGTTAAAGGCAAAATTCAGTCTCTTGACACACAAGCTACTGAAAGACATCACTGTTCTCTGTTGGAAAGAATTATGGAATGGAGTATTACACAACAAACTCTGCAGGGTGAGCAAACAACCATCCTCTCTCACAGCAAGACCCATATACATGTCCAAGAGCTGGGCAGGACTGGAGATGTTATAGTCTCAGGTAGGTGAGAGCCAGCTCCCCCCATTTGCTGTCGGATTCAGAAGGCAGGTGAAGGAAGAGGGGGATATGTGCCCACAGCAGGGGGATTAGAAAAAGATTATCTTGAGTTCCCTTCCAACCCAAATCAGTCTATGATTTCCAACATCATTTTGGGACGGTAGTCTGCACAATTTCTATGTGATAGAGCAGACAGGAAGGTTGCTTAGGTAGGTAAGCACTTGAAATGCAGACTCTTATCCCACTTACATGCACTTTTAAAAATCCATAGGCTTCTCTTAGGCAATTTCATGGGGGAAAAAATTTTTAAAAAATCAAGCTAATAAAATACATTAATTGTGACTATTTCTCCAAGCATTACTAATTAATCCACTCAACAGCCCCATGGGATAGATGACTGTGATATCCTATGGGTAATTTGCCAGTACTTCTATGCTTCTCCAATTATCTGTCCAATTCACAGAAACAATTTGACTTGAGCTTGGATATACTGCTTCTCCAAAGTGACTGACACTTCAGCCATACCTATAGAATAATAACGACAAAGAGGCTAGAAAGTTCCACTTTAGAAACATCTTCATTCCTTCAAGTTCACAGCCCTAAAATCCTCTCCTCATTAAACTGAGGAGAGAAACAGCCTTGAAATTCTGTATTTGAAAGATGCCTTTTAGTTAAAAACTAAAAACATCAGGAAGACTGATGTTTTGCAGCATAAGAAATTACTCAGATGCAAGAACAGGATCAGACTTTTAAAAGTGTGATTGTAAAATCTGTTCCACTCAATTCATCTTGACTTCATTGACATTTCTTTCACAAGTGGAAGTTTGCAGCAGTGAGTCCAAAGTATGCCCGAGTTGCAATCTGAAATCACGGCTTTCTAGGGCTCCTGTAGAAAACTTGCCTTGCGGATTGTAATGTCACACATGACATTAAAGAGAAGCATCACAGCTCATGTAAACCTAGCTGCACCAAACTTGCAAAGTCAGGCAACGCTATTTTGGCATGGGCCAGAAATGTGAGATTTTACATAGTTCTTTTAATTGAGACCTCAGTCTGCGTAAAACTCCATGCTGTTTGGCAGACATTGATAACACTCTCCCAGCTAATTAGCTTAAGCAAGTGAGCTATAGTTATCTTGCTCAAGTAGGATTAAAACATCAAATGCTTTTTATATAAGATTCTGAACACTATTAAGCTTTTTAATGTACTGTTTATTGATGCAAAAGTGATATTCCCACTCTGATACAGGCAAGATTGGGGATTAGAGGCACTGCAGTGACATTCAGGATTAGGCTGCTTCTCAGCAGAAAGAGGAGCCCAGACTGCATCTCCCAGGTTCAGAGCACCTTCACAACCTGCCTGTCTCCAGCAGGAGCCTGGTTTCGCAAGAACCATCACTTCATTGTGGTGCTTCTAGCTCAGTTTTCAAGACATTTCAGCAGGCAGATTTCAGTTTTATTGAAACATCCTTTCATAATCTGTATTTGGAGGGCTAGTTTGAAGATCTCAGTATACCAAAAGGTAGACTGGACTATACACCAACATCTTTAGGTACTGCTCTCTCCAGCAACTGCATTAAGCAATGAATGAGCAATCCCTCTGCATGGAAATGATGAAAGCAGGGAAGGATGAAAGGGGGGAGCTTTCACACCAGATCACACCAAAATCTTGCTCTGAAGGAGGACCAATGCAGGAGCTGGAAAGCAGTTTACATTTAAGTATGACCTTCCAACCTTTTCTGTGCTGGCTACATCAAAGAAAGATGCCGTATCTATGATGATTTACACAAATAATCAAATCCCTAAATTTATTGGGTTTTTCTTCCTCCCTTTCATGTGTTGCCTTTGATGTTGCAGCCTTCCTACACAGGTGCAATAACAGCCTTGGTCAAAAAAATTGTATAAGAGCACTGCATTATAACTGAATGTGCCAGCTCTGATTTGGCTCTGCAGGAAGACACAATATGAACATGCATATGAAAACCTCCCCAGAATAGGGAAGGTGCTTTTAGACCTACCCAGGAGGCCCAGTATTTACAATCGCCTGCTCTTTGTGGTTTTTGGAGGTTCATATCCCAGAGGTGAAAAACAAAAGCTTGTGGCTGGAATCAGTTCATAAGACTGTTTCATGACAGCTCTTTTTTATTTTTAACAAACTGATAATGACATCATTACATGATTTAATATAAAGCTGAATATTAAATGTAGCAAAACCAGACTGTAATAATTCTGAAAGATTGTTTCTATCAAGCAAAGCTATATTGCATCGCTACTTTAGCTCAGAGAGCTATTGAAAGGCAAGATCTGAACAACAGGAAGAAGTATGGCACGTAGGGACCTTGTTCAGATACCCTCATTAAAGTATAAACTAGTAAGTTAAGACATTTATATATTTTTTATATTAAATTTCTATCTGCCAGCAGTCCTTTGGGAGTTCATCATCTTTGTTCAGGAGTTTCAGACTAGTTGGAATATACATTATTTATTAGACATGCAAATCATGCATGATAATGTCAATGAGCTATGGCAAGTATAATTGTTCCAAACAAACAATAAATTTGATTAAAAATTGGTCTAATACCTTCATATTTCACACTGAAGACACACGTTTAAGTTTTCTTGTTCTTCATGTAAAATAGAAAGAAGGATGTAGACCAGGTTGATGTTTTTTTAATGTTCTCAAGTTAAGAATAATAAATAGCCTGTGACTTATGTTTAAGAATTGATAAAAATGCAGTAAGTTTGTCATAGCAAAAGCAACATTAGTGGGATATACTCTACACTCCTAGTCCTATAGAAAATATTTAGTCAACCAAAATAGGATCATTTAGGTGTAAAGAAATTGTCCCATTGCAAATATTTCTAAATGCATCCAAAAGGATGAACATCAGGTGAAAATAACTGATTAAACTACTAAAACCACACTCTCATACCAGCATACTACTCTACAGGTAGTAGGAAGCAATAACTATTATATTCCTTTTAACAACTTCTGTGTAATTTGCTGTATTGATTATGAAAAGGAAGTTATCAACTGGGATTTTCAATGCAAGTGTATTTTAGACTTTCTCTGTGAGACACATGCGTGTTTTACAGATCCAATCCAAAAGTACTCTTCATGGATGGCCTTGGCTGTGGTGTTCCTCGAGCTAACTGGCCACATAGGACCACAGCTCCCAGCTAGTATAGGTAACAGGAATCCCCTCAGAGGGTGCGATACTGGAGCTGTCAATTGTCAGTGATGTGCTGCAGGAACTAGACATGCATCACTGTTAATGGATTTTATAGATCTGCAGCATCTTACAGCAATTTATTGCCTTAGTGAGATTCTGCTCATAACTAATTTTACCCAGTTCACTCAAGTTACTGGAAGTTAGCTAGTATATCATTTATCTTTTGCACAGGTTTTGAATGGAAATAAAGTTTTGATCTAGATACAGTCTCCACAGCTGAATTAGTCATCTAGGACTGCTGTCACACCTTTGGTGTTTGGTTTCTTGGTTCATCAAGACTGTCCTGTAATGTTATTGCGTGACATAGGGATATCCGATGCAGTATCAATTAATTCTGCACCAGCTTCCAATGCTTTGTTGGTTTTTAAATTAACAGTTTTACAAAGAGAGTGCCTGTAAAACCTCTTTTCTTTTTCCGTTTCAAGAAGGGTCAGGAAGAGGAGTCCTGCTGGACATAGCAGCACGTCTCCAGGATAGTTTTGGTGTCTTTTGGATGGAGTGACAAGAAAAGATCGTGTGCCCATGCAGCATGGTTCAAATTTCCTTTGTATCTATAAGGTAACTTAGGCCTGAAAAAAGTTTACAGACACATCTAAGCAATATTGGACAAAATAGCATTCTGACTCCTGTATTAGCCTAGTTGACTTCCCTAGTGTGCTTCTCCAGAGTCCTGACCCTTTGTCATCTCTATTTTTAAAATGAGGTGGCATCCAATATTCAAACGACGCCAACTCAAGGTTTTTTTTCCCTTCCCTTTCAAAAGCCTTTTAATAAACCATTGAAAACCACCTGTTCTTTTGCAAAGCCTTTAAAGGAATTATAGGGCCACAGAAGTGTAACACTCAGTAATAAGTTAGACAAGGCCAAGGGGAATGCTCTACTGATTGCAACTGTTGAAGGGACTGGAAAATAGGTAGAGCTTTGGTAGATTTTATTTTACTACATAATACAAAGCTCATCATCGATATTCCCAATGTAGTACTATGATTCACATTGCAGTGCAGATGGTTCACATATTTTAATTTGTAATTTAATTACACTGGTCATGATCACGCTGTATTTGAACTCCAGTGAATTTCTAACATGTTTATGCAAATACTTTACTGCAGAAATATGGCTTTAATAGCCTAGTCCCTTCTCATAATCATCTTTTATTTTTATACATTTTTGGATCATAACAAAAATACCATTTATGCATAGAACATAAACCTCAGATATTTACATTTACAATGAGGGCTTTGTAATATTTCTTTAAGTCTGCATCTTTGTAAAAGCTGTTTTACAGCTTAATACCATAAGGTCAAGGGACGTTGGCATGAGCAGCAAAACCGTGAAGAAGCAGTACATCTTTCACTGTACCAGTGAAATTCTGTATTTAGTTTTGGCTGCACCTTTAAAAGTTGTTATATAGCCTAAGAATCACAGTGGGTTAAGCAAATGTTGAATGGATCTGTAAAACATAGTCTTCAGACACCTCAGAGCACAAGTTTATAAAAAAGCTTGGAAAGTTGCATAAAATACTTCTCACCCTTCTATTACTACTACTATTCCTTAGCTCTTCTTTCTTTTTTCCTCAAAAGCAATCACAGGAGTTATCGCTCACCACATAAAACACCTTTAGTCTCACTAAATACTTAATGCTATATCAAATCAAGAAATACAGAAGGCCCTCTTATCCTAGTACTAGAATTCACTCCCACAAGAAAAAGTAGGTTAAAGTAATTAATTTTACATATCCTATGCTTTTTCCTGTTTTCTTACTGAAATATAATAAACTCACCTTCTCCCTTTCTTCATCTAGTCTCAAGTGCATCACTATATACTAGACCTTCTCTGCTGTTAACACATCTTCAGACACAAGTGTTACCTTTTTTTCTTCTCTGCTCCAGGTGCACTATTTATATATCACAACATCTATACTGTGATTCCAGAACTTATGCCTTTCACCTGGGATGGTGGGTGGAGCTCAGGGGCTGAAAATCCTTAAAAGAGGAGTTCAGGGCAAGAAATGCTTTTAGGTTTGGGGTTTTTTGTTAGCTGCTGGTGAGGAGTCTCTTATAATAGTGGGACTACTGGTTCCTAGCCGTTATTAGGCTTATTTTTGGTAATGTCTATGTCTTTAACTTGTTTGTATTTAGTTGTGTTTGTGATAGTTTTTTTTTGTTTTAAAGTCTGGTGTAAAGGGTTTTGTTCTAACATTTTAGTTACAGCTAAGTGTTTTCTGTTGTAGTTGCAGCAAGGCTGTGGGGCAGGGTGTACCTGCAGGAAAGTGTATCAAGGACCTAGAAGTGGTACTTGTAGGCAGTCAGTCAGATGCTCTGATTAGACTGTTCTTTGTAATAAACTTGGATTCAAGTCCCTCATATTTGGAGCAGACTCTAAATTTCCTGTAGGCTTCTAGGCTGATGTGGAGAAGCAGCACTATGGGAGAAAGCACTGAAGGCTTCAAAAACCTCAGAAGAGCATGACTCCTCTTGTCAAAGCAGCTCTAATAACGATAAGGAAAACCTAGTAGCCACAACAGCCCATTCCCTAGCTCTGTTCCTTGGGCTCCCTTGCCTAGCAAGGAAGCAAATAGGAAGATGACTTTGTATCTTAGTTTCTAGGTCACAGCCCTAGAGGAAAATCTGTTCTTCGTAAGATTTTTCAGCCATATTGCAAGAAAAACATCTGAAAGCATGTGGAGGATGGTCTGGAAGCCTCATCTTCAATTTACTGGGAGAATATCCTATCATAAGCTGAGGTCATGCTTACTCTGTTGCAGTAGCTATCTGAAAGCAACACTTATTTTCTAGGGGACAGTAAGCCCACTGACCTAACCTGCAACCTTTCCAGAATTTTAATTCAGGCTTCTGTTATTTCACTTCAAACTGTTAGCTCAGGTTTACTTTAAAAGAATGTTGCCTATCAAAGCTCACCAAGTTTTAAGGGTTTTCCTGAGTAAAGCAGTGTTTTTAAAACTGTTGTTAACAATTGGCATGTTACTGGATTAAAAGAAAGCCAAAAGCTAAAATACTGGGTTTGTTTGGGGTTTCCCTTCCTATGCTGTTGTTTTAACATCGCCTTCAGACGTGAGCCTTCCTAGATTCTCTCACCTCTGAAATGCATTCATTGCTTTGCAGTATGGGCTTTTCTGTCTCCACAAACTTGTTTTTCATTTTTGCTCTTCCTTTGTGCTTACCACTCTTTACACTTTCACAAGCTGGTGATGATTCAGTTCTCAAGGAGTTAAAAACCTGTTTCCTTTTTTCCTGTAGTAGGGCGCACCAAAGGGCTCCAGGATTATTCATACCAGTGGCCATGGAGTTGGTATTTATTTTGTGACAGTCACATAGGAAATAGGAAACTGAAGGTTAAAAGTTAATGAAGGAGTCAAAGAAGCTGGTTATACTTCTGACTGCAGTCACTGTATGAGATGTACGCTGAAACTCTGAAACCAATTGCAGATCACCACAGAGAGAAATAACGATACTAACAGGGTAACTGTATATGCTATTGACATGAAAACAATTAAATACTCGCTACACAAAAGGGCTGTATATATTAAAGACATGTAAACGCTTCTACCCTAATACTCTGGTCACAATATAATATGCCATTGTGCAGGTAGAACAATGAACATGTGTGCAGTACCAGAGATAAATGTGCTTGTCTTGGATGCTGAGTCACTTGGACTTCATTTCTGTGCTCACAGCACCCCTGAGGCATGTTGTACATACCTCTACAAATGCACACACTTTTGTTTACTCTAATTTCTGTTATTTGCCATTACTGAAGGTTTTCATGCAGTGACTACAAAATGTCAATCCTGTTTTCTGCTACAAACTTCCATCTTCCGTACTTGTAAGCCAGGGAGAGCTCTGTTGCATTTAAAGACTGCTGTTGATTTAAACAGTTTAGGGCTGTGAGTTTCTAGGGAGCTTTAGGACACACTGGTTATGAATGACGTTAATACTATCTGAAACGCTTTATATCTATAAATAGTCCATTGAAGACCAATATAATAGAAAGTTATTCTTTATGTCAATAAGTGAATTGACCTCCCTTGTCCCAACAGCAGAACTCCATCCAAAGGGCAGTCAGTGGCCCTGTGCCCATTCCTTTTAGCAGGAGCGAGGTTTTATCCCATTCCTAGGGCCCGTTTGTGTAAGTGCTTTGCCTGCTTTATTTTTTCTATCAGAAGGCACATTTCACTGCACCTCTGAGGCTAGCAAAAAAGCCAGTGCTCAGTATCCTCCAGTTTGGCATCCTGAAGCATTTTCCTGAGAACAAAAGTTTCTCATTTCCCGAGCAGCTGTTCCTGTTGTTTCCTTACTGCTGAAACATCTATAGAAACTGCTGGGAGTTTTGGTAAAGGATGTGGGGAACAGGCGTCCATGTGGGGAGTCTTGCCTGACACAGTACAAATCCTTCCAAAAGTCTCTGGCTGTTTCTGAAACCTTGAGTCCAGCATGCAGCCCTGATTTGAGACATAGAACAGCTTGATTTTCCCATTTCTGTGTGCTCCTCACCTATTTTTCATGCTTCAGTCCTACTTTTTCATTTGTTGAGACAAATTCTTAAGTTTTCCTGTATAGTTCACTTTTGCATTGCTTGATGACATTCTGAGGTTGGTTTATCTGAAAGGTGGCAGCTTTTAGGCTGGAAATCCAATGCAGTAGGTCAGTGGTAATTATCAAGCAAGCAGTGCTCTTGCTGAACTGAAATTCAGCTCATGATCCCTTTTTTGTCATATCAAATGTATCTGTGGCCTCTCCCATTTTTATTTTTCCCCTCTCACGTTACATATTTACTTTGCTGTGCTATTTGTTCTTTGGGGATAGCAGATGAGAGGTTTCTATGGGTGGCACAGTAGCAAAACAGAGCATGTAAACAAAGCACAAACCAAATAAACAAAAATACACCCAGTGCTAAGGGCTGTCTAAAGGTAGATGACTAATGACAGGCGTTTGTGAGGCTTTTTAAATGCTTGCAACCTATGAACTACCTATCATGAGCAAACCTCTACTCAGTGCACAGTAAGTGGCTTTATTAACTCCTTTTACGCCTTTACTTCAATGTTTTTAAACCCGTGTATGTATCTGGGCCCAAACCTGCACACATGTATCTGACTTTATTCATGCAAGTACAGTAAAGCTGACTGCTCCTGTTCTCCTGGTATGTTTTTTTCCTTGCTGACATCTATTGCATCCCACATCAGCCTGCTATCTTCCATCTCTGCATCTTACTATGATGAGCAAAAGCACTAGTGGATACAGAGTAAATAACATCTTTAATAAAGACCTAATGTCTGAAAGCCTAAGGCAATCATTCTTTAAATTGCAACATTAATATTTTTTTTTTAGTATGCTTTCTTTCCTTATATAGCGAAAAGGCTGGAAATGCCATTTGCTGCTATTTTTCTGAAGTTTTCCAAAAACGCACTGTCGTTCTGCAAGGAGCAATGGAGTGTTAATTGCTCTTCTGCGCTGCTTGGGCTAATTAACTTTTCATTACTTTTTCATTTCTTTGAAAACATTCATCGAATTCAAACTGTATTAAAAAATAAACACAGATCATTGAAAATTGAAAACAAATTTATTCTCAGGGAGCCATAATCATGGTCACAGTTTGACAGAGGAGTATAATCATTGATTTTGATAAGACCATTATTCAGACTTTTGCTTTGTAAGACTATATGGCTGCTCTAGATTTCACTTGGGTTTTCTGGAGCTGGGAGAAGGGCAGAATGCCATTTTCCGTTTACAGTGTTTAGGACTCTTTTTTTGGCAGTAGATAATATATCCTAAAACCTCAGTCAAGATTAAGCCAAGACTAAAGAAACCCAGATGAGTTTAAAAGCATTTCTGGATATAATATGCTTGTGCACCAATTTTACTAAAGTTTCTTCCTTTCAGCCTTCGTCAATTATGGTTTAGGGAACAGAAACAAGAAATGAGAAATAAAACATAGGAACAAAAATAAAAATTATCATATGGTTTTCTTAATTGAATGTCCAATAAAATAGCTGGATGAATAATTTTCCTGGGTTCTATTCTAACGGGCAATCCTGGTTTCTAGTTACTCATGAGCACTATTTAGCTATTGGACTATCATCCCTAATTTCTTAATTACAATAAGAATAAGAAAAAAAACCTCTAGAAACTAAAGAGTGACCGCTTTGCATTCAATCATGTAAGTAACAAAGAAGATTTCTTTAAGTAGCATGCTGCAAATTAAAATTTCTGACAGTAGATTTTATGAATAAGTTAGTAACTGATAAATCTACATTTTGATTAAGTTGAAAAGATCAGAAATCGTCTCAGTGCACAAGCTAAATAAATCTTCATTAAATACATGGGCTGTGTTCTATACCTCTGGGATATAACAGGTGTTTTTAAGTTTGCAATGAAAATACAGCATTAAGGTTATCTTTACTGATTGCAGATTTGTGCATGGCAGTATAGAGGTGTGCAAAAATAGCTCTTGTCTTCCAAGAGAGCACACTGAAGTGTCATTTACTATCCTCAGCTTATCGGTATTTCTTTCCTATTATCTCTAGATCTCAAATCAAGACCTCAGAGCCTCTGTAGCACAGCTCAGCATGATGAGTTCTTCATCACTGAACACTTTTCAAGTGTTATTTCATCCTCTGCTGTATGCATAAGGTCAATCCCGACTGCCAAACTAGCCAGCTGTCTGGAAGAAGGAAATACTCGGTTTCTTTGGCTGCAGCCATGCAGGAGGATAAACTTAAGACTACAACAGAGGTTCATTTTTGCCCCAGAGAAGGAAAGCACACATGAGGCTACCTCACAGCACATCTTTCCCTGCCTCAGGCATTATGTTCCACATGGTGGGTATAACGAAGTATTTTAATATATCATAGATAGGGAAGGTAAACTCTCACCTGTGGAACAATGTGGTGTTACAATTGGTAAATTCAACTTGCTCTCATACATTCATATCTGCTATTTACAATTTATTTCATCTTTAATTTACAAGGCAACCTATCTGCAAAGATACATGTATGTCTTGTACATAAACCTTACCAGGGAATCTCGTGGGATTATTCTTACACAGAAGAGTGGCTGCCCTCTTCCCCCAGTGCTGAGGGCTGTGCTGGATTTGAACCTCATTGTACTGCTGGTACTCTAGCTCTCTTGCTGTGTATTGTAAAATTCTCTTCATTTCATGCATGGATTGCTGTAGAAAGCAGAGATAACATTTCAAGTTCCTTTGTTTAACCCATACAAAATAATTAAAACACATTTTTCATCTTAGCATCCCCTTAGGGTTTAACATATCGTGAGAAACACTTCCTAATGTGAAATGAGCTTCAAGACAAATGGTCCTGGCTTTAGTTTGAAAGTCACCTCTGGAAAGAATGCATTTGTTTTCTTATTCATGCCACTCTATTTCTTTCAAAATTCTGACACGTTAAGATAAAATTGTCACATCCAAACCTACTCTTTAAATATAAAACTGTCCACTTTTATATAGGTACAAAAGCCCCTTCAGGGCTAGTCTGCCTTTTTGCAGGCTTCCTTCCTTTGGGAAGAAGTGCCTCAGCCCTCCCACACTGCACTTTGCTGGCAGAGCTGCGATCCTCCAGGGCAATGACAAATTGTTCTCCCCAGCTTTGTACTTTTCTCTTGGCACATGCCTGAAGGTGAACGCAGAGCTCCTATGGTCTCATCTGTGTCCCCCAGAAACCACAGCCAGCAGTGGGCATGTCAGGCTTGCCTTCCCTGAGCAAGCTTGCCCAAGGGGTGGCTTGAATAATTTGTCATTTCCACGCTGTCTGGCATCACCGCAATTATCCAACACTTACAAAGAAAGAGGGTACCGGGAAATAAAGCACAAGTAATAATCAGAAATCTCTTTAACACCTAAAAAGATGCAGACTGGCTTTCTAACGCATGGCTGTACTTTACGTCACAAGCATTTTCCCTGGGTTATTATTCATTCTGCCAAGCATTATTCAATGTAAGCAAAAGCATTGCTGCTGAGCCCTGAAAAACGAATGGATGCTCCCCCAAGTCAGGAAAGACAAGGTGTTTCCATGCAAAATGTTATAGCTAGTTAATGAAGCAGCACATTAATTTTGATGTACAACCATAAAGTTCCCCAGAAAGCAATTTTTATCTGTATTATGTTCTCACATCTCAAAGAAACTTAGATTCCAAACAAGGTGTCATTTGCTCTTATAGTATGGAATAGGGCTGTACTTCCCAAAAAACTCAGGAAAGGCCTGTGGTATGTCTTTCAATAAGTTAAACAAGATTCTATTAAATAGATCTCTCTCTCTGACCCAGAGCTCCCACACGTGTGTTTATAAATTTCCCCAGCCAAATTCTTTCATCAGATACATACATATGAGCCCCAGTCATGGCACACTTACATCCATGGAAATGCATCAAACTCCCCAGTTCCCAAAAAGCCCTATAAGACTTCTGTACAGTTATGAGTACAGAAAATTACTCTAATGAGGAATCTACTTAAACTTAATTGTCTCATTTAATTGGATTGTTTAAATTGCTAATCATTTTGTAAGTATTACTTTATAAGTTTTTTTTTTAGTGGGTAGTTTGCCCTTTTTGTTGTTGCTGGAGGAATTCAGTAATAATTAACTGACCTAGTGTGTAATTATACTGCTGAAAATAAGCTATGAGACATTTAATAAAAGGAGACTATTAACAGGATTTGAATTTATGACCTTCAAAATATGAAGCAAACACTTTATCCATGAGGTCACACAAGATTTCACTATGGTCTGAGAATTTATGGTCACTGGATTAGCCACAGAAAGACTGGTTTTGCTTTTTGGATGCACTGGGAGCTCACTAAGAAACAGATTAAAATAGTAAGTAATATAGCAGTGGAAAAATGCTAAAGAAAGCTTGTTCCTCTTAAACATCCAGATCTATACCTGTGCCACACACTGTGGAAGTCAAAGCTGATGTTTATTTTGAGTTTAGTGAAAAGAAAGCTAGATCCATACCTCTATATAAACATACAGGTGTTCTGTTTTCAGTATTTTTATTCCTGGTGGCTCAAGTACCAAACGAGCACAGCTGTGGGCATCCTGCCACGGCTTGGAGGAGGCCAAAGCATATGGATATGTCAGTGGCTAGGGTATGCATGACTTAGTGAAAGTTTGCAGTTGTCTATTTGCAGACATTCTTTCATGTTTGGGGAGCTTGCCTACTCTGCTCCTGTGAGTGGTCCAAGGGAGATGGAGATACGTGAACACCAACACTCATAGCAAAGCCAAAGACTTTGGGAATTGCTGTGTACAGTCAGGTAGCAGATGTGACAGCACTCAAAAGTTTTGGGACCTGAGAATTTCCCCCTTGGGTTCCTTGTGAAGCACAAGCCTGTAGCACCCTTTCCTCAGCTGCAATAGATGGTGGTGGCATTTTAAGCTGCAAACTCTGTTGGTGACCGAGTCTTTTTTACGCCCCATGTACAGGACACAGTTCGAGATAAGAAAATTACTAAACACCTTGGCTCTCAGACAGCCAGGCAATTTGTGCCATGTTTTCTTTAGCCTTTAGGACATAATATGTTTTACTGAATCTCTCACGTAGAGTTATAACACCTTTGCTGCATTTTCTGTGTAATATTTGGTTGTGTGAAACACTGCATTACAAATAGGAGCACTACATTTTTTAAAAGTCAGTGCTCCAGCAGCACCAGCGTAGGGAAAACATGACTGTTGTAGTTTCTGTTTATCAGCAATCCAGGCAGTTTCCTTGCAAGCTATCAGCTATTTTGTGTTTTACAGCACAAAGGGAAGCACGTTCTGTGCAATTGCGATGTTACCTTGCAGGAGTTGAGAAAGAATTGCCATGCTTGTTTCTGAAGTCAAACGGATCCTTCTCCAAACTTGAGATGATGGCTACTGTCGCTTTGGGGCTTCAAATACTGATAACTTGTACATTTGTACATTGAGACCACGTAGTTACAAATACATGGTACAAGGAAATAATCTTGCAGCAGATGCCAAAGAAGCTGATGTCTCTGAAAATACTCTAAAGCCAAGTGCAGGCTGGAAATATCCCGGTGCTTTCTGCTGGCCAGAGATCTTTTGCAACACCAAGTAGTCAGGATCCCATAGGATGGGGTCTGGTATTTGGGTAGAAAGTTCAGAAAGCAAAGGCGAATGAGGATACATTGCGACTGGTAATAACCGTTCTCAGTGCTTCTCAGGTTTGTTCCCACTCTTCATCCTGTGTACCTAAGCACAATAAAACTGAATGTGCCTAAACATTAAATGAGAAATTTGGCCCAGAGGAATATTTGACTCATTTCTTCCCTATAGAGCAAACAGTGTCTTTACGACAAATCAAGTGGAGGAACATGTCACCTAAACTCTTTTGAATCATCAGTGATGAGCATGGCATGGTGGTATGGCTGTAAACTGCCAAAGGCTGGCTTGTCTGTCCCCTCAAGGGCACATGGCTCTGGGTGCTGCGATCAGCATCACTTTTCAGAAACTATTTTGAGTGGTGGGCTGGGACAGAGGGACAAAGAATAAATATTCACTAACTAGCTTCAATTAAAAAGAATAGAGACCATGTAATTAGATTTTGATAATATACCTGAGTGATAACTGTTGATTTCTTGCTGATTTACAGGGCAGAAAAGCCTGTGTGCGAACAGGTTTGCAAGCTCTGACTTCTAAAACAAGCAAAACCACTTTTCAGCTTTAAGACAGAGGAATGGTCTGCGCTATCAAATATGGGTCCAGTTCAAGCAAGGTTGATGGCCTCAGGCAAATATTTATTAAAGGGGAAAGAAGTATTTGCAGTGACTTGTTTATTCTAGCTTTTGCTCACACTGATAGGATTTCCTCCTCTGGGTTATCACGCTCAAACCTTCCTTGTGACTAACTTTGTCTTTTGGAAATGTTTCCCGTCCACATCTGACTTTTCCTGCTTTTCAGCAGTAGAAAAACAAGCAGTCCATTTCATGGGTGGGTTATGTGGCTTTCACAGCCTCCAGAGTGGGGCGGGGGTGGGTGGGGGTGGGGGTAGTGGAGGGTGGTTGTGGTGGTGGTGCTGGTGGTGCTGGGACAGCCCAGAGCAAAACAAGAATGACTTCTCCAGGAAGGTGAAGCACACCAGCAGCTCGTGGCCAATCTGTATTCCCAGAGGACGGTTGTAAATTCAGTAATGTTTGAACTGTCATGCATGCTGAAGATGAAACAGCTAAATACTTTTATCAGTGCCATTTGTCTCCCGAGCTATATCGTGGAACTAATTGCAAAACTACATCAATAAAAAAAGAAGTAATGTGTTTCAGCTTTATTACAGATACATTATTGCCTGTGTAATATGAAAAGGATGCAATAAAAAGTACATTCAGGTTTGGCAACATTTTCTCCATGCAAGTTTTAAAGTAATTTTTAATATACTTGCCACTGGTAAGATAACACTTAATGCTTTTATAGTACTTTCACCTCTGGATCTGAAAGTACTGTGCAAAGGAGGGAAAGTACAATTATTTCTGCAATTATAAGAAAAGATTAAGAGGCAGACAACCTGCAAAACATGCCCAGTAGGATGGTATAAATTAGTGACAAGCTTGGTAGAGATGTTCATTTTTACTGGCTTTTCAATACTACCGAAGATCAGCTAACCTGTGACAATAATAATGATAAATGGAAATGAAAGTGGTTTAGAAATACTCTATCTATATAAATTAAGCATTGCTTTCATTAAAAGAAATTACTTTTGGCTTTTTCAGAACAGAATTCCTCACATACAGGTGTAGTCTGAGGAGAATGAGTCCCTTTTCTACATACCTTATAAATAACAGGTTTTCTGTGAGTAGTATGTTCTTCTCAGGTACTAAAATATCAAGGATCTCATTAACCTCCTGTTCTTTTAAGCACAGCCCTTTCAACACAGCACTGTCCTGATGCCAGTTTTCTGTTTCTCCTGGCCAGTGTTCATCACAGAGCAGTGGCAGATATAGTTCCCTGTTCAACAAGGGGGAAAAAAATATTGGGCTGTACATACAGTTTTTGTGTAGCATGTTTTCACCATACTTCATATTATTTTAATTCAAATGTTTATTTTAACAATTGAAAAGTTATCCAGTATAAGTTAATGTAGGCAATCTTCTATCTACCCGAACCAGTTCCAAAAATATTAAAATACAATTATAGCCAATCTTCATTTCAAATAAAATTATCATTGTCTTCTTTGCAGGGTTCTTCCTCCTAAACAGAATTCAGAGAATAAGTAATCACAATTTTCTTGGTAAACATTGTTTTACTTTGTTTACTACTAGCAATCCAATTTGTTTATTGTTTACTTATTTTAATTGCATAAAAAGCAGTTCAGCGTAAGTATGCCAGCAGCATGACCTGCATCCTATCAGAGAATTATTTAAACTAGATTATTTTCTTCCTCTTACTGGCAAGGGAAAAAATTTTGAGCCTCACCTCGTGCGAAGGCAGTGGTTGCTCACACACTGCTGGTCTAGCACCAGCAGCCACTGCAGGAACTGCTCAGAGAGAAGCCGAGGGTATGAGACACCAGCTGCCATATGTGCCAGAGGGCGTATATTCTGCTATATATGCTCGTATACACTCATCTGAGTGCATACTCCTATAAGTGAGCAGTCTGACCACATTTTCATAACCACTCTCTTTTATTTTTTTCAGGAGATCTTGTTCTTCTGATTTTAAGAATCAGTATCTAGTATATCAGAAGGAGAATTAGTGTTGCTCAGACACTAAAAATTGTTATTTTTACCTGAGCACTGAGAACCAGTGCAGCATTTATTTCATGCATAGGGTGGGTTTTCCCCAGATAAGCCAAGATATGGTGCACATATACCATGTCAGTTTGAGTGTTGTGCACAGTCTTGACAATGGACACAGGTGTAAATTCCTCCTTTTATTAGTTCAAGTTATAGCAATTTTCTCTCAGTCATGCTTACACCCTTACAGTGATTGCTTTCCATGAGTATTCAACACTTCAGTTTTCACAAAATCACAAGATGGCCAGGGTTGAAGAGAACATCTGGGGATCATCTACTTCAACCCTCTGCTAAAGCAGGTTCTCCTAGAGCAGGTATTTACTGGAGAATTAATTGTTCATGGAAAATTATGAAAGCCAGGGAGCAGGCTGGAAAACTCTAGGATTAGGCAAGGGAGATCTCGCAGTCGGTGTTTTACACGGGAGACAAGGCAGCAGCTTGGTCCACACAATTGCTCCTCACTGGAAGAAACAGCAATGGCAGCATACTAGGAATAAGCACTGGTAATGTGGGGTTATTGCAATATTGTGTTATACTGTAATTTCCTTTCTAATATTTATATGTGGTGTCTCCCCTGGCTTCCAGGGTGATTTCACAACTGACATTTTCAAACCTTAGAGGGAAGGTAGACCCTGGATTATAAACTACAGCTCATCCATCAAAGACAATCTCAGCTAGTCTCTTAAGTGACAGCATAGAAAGAACCAGAATGTAATAAAGGGCTTTGTAAATAGCATTATTATGAGTAACGTTTTCTATCCAATCATGAAAATTGAGTTTACAAGCAGTCTAGCCAGATGGTCTGCTTTAGGTGAGCAGTTGCGCTTTTAGTGGTGATAGAAATGAGCACTCTGGTGTTAGCCAGGAGCTACAGGACAGAGGGCGAAGGCTCTTAAGTTTCAGGGACCCTTTGTCTGAACTGAAGTTCATTCTACACAGACTATATCTTGCAATGAAAACTGAACTTTCCACATACCATTCTATTTTAAAATGCATATAAAAAATGATTGAACAATCCCAGTAGGCAACAGGAAGATACCATGCTTTGAAATACGTGTTCCCTTACTCTTTCATTCTAGCCTTCACACAATTGCCTGTCCTCACCTGAGCTGTTAGAGGCAAAGTTTCGTCATGCCAAAGTATCCCAAATACATCATTGCTATGCTGAAGCGGGAAATACATGCCAGGTGACCTCTTTGACTGTAGTCCCCCTCCATACGTTACCTCCGGCGTCCTTACACCAGCACAGCTCCACCAGACATCCACCATTCCTCACCCCTGAGCTGGCTTCATTTCTCCACCGTCAACATAACAAACCGAATTTTTAGGGAAAAGAAATGATAATATTTTCTTACACTGTGGGCAGCTTACAGGTTTAACAAACTTTTTTCAATACTGGGAAGAAAAACTTAGGCCTATCTGTGGCTCATCAAAAATTTAGACTTGATGCTGTGATTTGTGTTTTAGTAATCTGCAGGGGATATAAACTCTCTACAAATGAGGATGTAGTGGACAAAAATGGTCTCAATTTTGTAATTTGGATGTGCAGTTTTAAGACAAAGAAAGAGAAGATGAAGAAGGTTATTGAATGCATCATACAGATTCAACAACGTTCATGTGTGTTGAAGTGTTACTTGCTTGTTAGCATGTTTTGAACAGATGCCCCTTTCAGTAAATAAACAGGGAACAATGACATTGTTCCCAGCTGCTTGCCCAGTGCCAGAGACCTGCAGGGGCTCCAGACGTGGGAGTCTAGGCCAGGGCTAGTCTTGCTTCTTGGCAACCTCTTTCCACTTAATCCCACTGATTTCAGCTTTAATCCTGAGGTATCGTTCCCATTTCAGCATTGTTTAGAGATAAGAGGGACAGGAGGATTCTTTCTTGAGCTGATTTAATCTAAACACAGAGAGCTCAAGGCTGTCCAGACCTATAAAAGGAAATAAATAAACTCCTTTGAAGATCAGAATTGTAACAAGAACAGTTTTGTTTGGGCTTTATTTAGCTTCAAGGAAATGAAATTCATGTTGCAGGAGCTAGTTGTGCTATGTGCGTGTTTGTTCTTAATTAACTAGAAAAACTGCATGTGCAATGCAGAAAAGAAAATCTTGGCACTACTAAGGCTCTGTTCCTCATGTAATTTATTTTGGTTTATTTCTCAGTAGCATTTATAAGGTTATGTTCACAGAATGAAGTACCAAAGCAACTTTAAAAAAAATAATTAAAGAGT
Source organism: Falco naumanni (assembly GCF_017639655.2). Taxonomy (NCBI): domain Eukaryota; kingdom Metazoa; phylum Chordata; class Aves; order Falconiformes; family Falconidae; genus Falco; species Falco naumanni. Next base: position 6,429,264 of record NC_054054.1, on the reverse strand, counting down.
ATGAAAAAAAATAATTATCATATGGTTATGTAAATATCCATGCAGCTATATAAAGGATACAAAAAGTAAAAAACATGAGTATGTGAAAATCTAATAGAAGATATGCAACAAGCTTGGGGATAAGCCTTTGAAATTAAGTTGATTTATTCACTAGAAGATGTTAGTTCAGGAAGGGAAATAAGTATTTTTGTTTCCAGTGTTTAAGGAAAAAGAAATCATTGCCACCTTTCCCATGATAACTAAACTGCAGTAGTAACACAGCACAGAGAAATCCCCTGCAAGAAGGGATGGGGCAGATCCTAATTTTTCTCACAGTCATCGTGCCTCTAAAGCAATCCTACCAGCTGAGCATCTTCCTCACCATGTAGATATACTCCAAATAATGCCTGAACTTCTTGTACTTGTATTTTAGGGACTATCGACTTAGGAAGAAGCTGAAGAAAACACATAGTTTTGCTTTTGTAGCTGTGTGGAACAGTGTACATAATTTTCCTCTATAGCAAGTGTGCCTTGCAAGGCAGGTGATCAAAGCAGCTGGCCATTGCTACCAGCAATACCTGGGAGTTTCTGTAGCAGCAAAGGAATGACTGCAGAGGAGACATGAGGAATGCCGTGGAGTCACAGGTCAAGCTTTAATGGCTAGCAGAGCCCCGAGTGGGATTCCTGCAATTCCTCCTTCGTGATGATTCTCTCTGATAAAAAGGCATGGAGTGGGCTTGCTCACAGTGATGCCAGGCAACCTTTTTAAAGTTAAATCTTAAAAATTATAGACAGACTTGCAAATCAATGTGCATTAATCAGGGGAAGGAAGATGTGGTCAATTCAGAGCATATAAAAGCCACGTGGAAGGTCAGTGCAAAGCCTTGCATTATATACATATACAGTAACAAAAATAATTAAGTATCCCCAAACTGTGATTTTGTCATAATTATACTACTAGCACAGTAATTTCATTAAATAAACCCCCTTGGTGTTAAAATACATATTATGTTGCAGTCTCCTTTGAATAATAAGAAGAAATAACTGTTCATTATTCATTTAAATAATCTTTTCAGGCCATTTGGTTCTGAAATAGCAAGCCTGAATATTGAAACAAAGCATTAAATGTTAAAACACAGTCAGGTGGACAGATCAAAATATAAAGACTGGGAACAACTGCATCTCAAAATCCCAATCCAAGGTGTTTCACACAAAATTTCGTTACAAGCATAAAAGGTAACTACTGATTTATGCGGAATTAAGAACTGCTTGTCAGTCAGGTTAATGTTTTAACAATCTACCATTTTATTACTCATCTAGTCCAAACGCTAGGCCAGCACAACGCAGGTGGCCTCTGAAGAGTCATGGCAAAACCTTATGATCTGGACTACAAATGCCGCAAGGTATCTCTAGGAGGTATGATTTACAGCTTTTAAAAATTTTAAACATTTGTAAATATTTTTTTTCCTTTCAAAAAATCATACTTAGTTTGTGATTAAAAAAAAAAAAAAAAAAGGTATTTGGGGATTTAATTTCTAAATCATGGCTAAGAAAATATGCTGAAAAGTTTGGAGTGACTGTATCCCCAGATCCCTGCACCACTGACAGATAAATAAGTAAATAAAATAAAAGGTGACACTGGCTCTCTAGTTCCCAGCTTAGCAGACAGTTGAGTACAATTCTCAAAGAATTGGTCTCCTAAGAAAATAACTCAGCTTTCTAGTGTGGATCAGGCAGAGAGACTAATTAAAATGGACCTTCTCCATTTTACCACTTCATATGGTGCCCTAATTTGTAGTGGGTTTGAAGGTTAAAACCAAAACAAAAAGTAACTTCTTTTAATATCTTACCACACAGATGCCATCCCCAATGAGTATATTTTCTTACTTATGGCTTTTGGAAAAATGGTCTAAAGCGTGTGATGTGCTGCTGTTGGGCTTGGGGTGGTTATTTTATTGTAAGTGTTCTTCACAGTAAGTGATAAAGACATTTCTGATACTCAGACTTGACTTTTGCCAAGAGATCTAATATTTTGCTTGATTATTCTCCTCTAAGGAAAAGATATCTTGGAAAAAGCCTTCAATACCACACTAAATATAACCTTGAGGAGTCATCTGGATACTGAAGGAATCCCTAAGTGAGATGTTATACCTCCCGTTGGTGTGGACCCATGGATAGGTCCTTGATGGATCGTATAATGTGGAACAGTCATTGTGTATGGTCCTTCAGTATTGATGAAAACATGCTGAGAAACGAGAAGGCACATGTACAATGAACAGTGTCCTTGAGAAAGCTGGAAGACAAGGAGGATGGGTTTGTCTGCTAAGAAGTTTTTACATGATGGTGAGTCTACAGAAAAATTATTCCTCTCACATATTTATGTATGTAAAAGCACAGCCAGCCATAAATGGGAAGCTGCATTTTAGTATCAAATTTGTGCTGGAATAGATGGGCTGAATATATTATAGTGACTACTTTTATTCAGCAACTGAAATGTTTGTACTTCCCAGAAATAAAAATTCTAATGGCAAGATGCAGCCACTTTGTCTTGTTTTTTCCAGTTGCCAGTGGGAAGAATAGTACTACATAACAGATGGCAATACTTCAATAATTTTGGTTTTTTTCAATAAAATCGTTTAAAATTCATAGTGTGTAGTACATTGAGGTAGGTACTGTCAGCAACTCAGAAGTGACAAACTTCATGCATGACTCTAACCCATTTGACAGCATTCAATGGGATCAAAAGCAGCTGGGGTAGAGAGAAAAGTGGGTTTTGTTGTTCTTTGTTAAAAAACCTGCTTGGTAAAGTCTTACTCATTAGAAATTGATGGTAGTTTTCAGTAATTCTTAAGTCAAGGCATCAGTGATGGCCAAAAACCCCATAGACAAATGCAGCCAAGCAGCAACCGAATAGCACTTTGAAGACATTTTCTTACAGACTCTCTTGGGCTACGAACACTGCCAAGGCCAGTGGAAACAAAAGCAGGAAAAAAACCCCCCATGATTCAGACAGAGCCTGGTGGCTACATGTCTCCCTGCTTATGTGGCCCTTAGATGCCCCCTTTATCTTTCACTAACGGGAGCATTGAGATGCAAAGTACTAGACCAGCACACAAAAACCCAAATAAAATAAAAACCTCATGCAGCAAATAAATGAGTGCAATGAGTAATTTTTACAGACCTCTGAAAGGTTTTAGAAATGTAGGTTTAATGTAGTTTTTAAATGTCGGCTGTGTAGAAAGCTGATGAAAAAAAACATAGTACATCCATTAAATACTAGATCAGTTTCAGCTCAGCTTCCCCCAGCACCAACAGGACTGTGGAAATCCCTCACCCCAAACAAGCCAAAAACTGAGGACAACAATAAACAGAAGGAAATTGGAAATTGGGATTCAGTCCCAGAAAGAAAACATCTACATTTGAGAAGGAAAAAAAAATAAAATTGCACAGAAATGTTTGACACAACCGACTTAGGATGTAAATTTGGCAGCAAGCATAAGCAGAACATACCATGCAAAGAATGAGAATGACTCAGATGAAATCAAGCTAACTGCAGTGACAAAAAGAAAAGGAGCAAGAGCTTTGTCCAAGCAACCCAGTCATGTGTAGAGAATACTACCACGCACATATTAAAGGGGAGTTTTAATCTCCCAATCAATGACTTGGTAAGATTATTCCCTATTCTACCCTGAATTCCAGATGTGTCTTGTAATTGGGGTCTTTTTGCAAGTTGAAGCAGAGAGCCCTCTGTCCTGCCTGCCTCGCATGTGGACACCACCGCAGCCGGGCTCTGCGAGCGTTGACTCAGCAGCTGCCTGCTTTCCAGGTGCTCAGGAAAGGGTGGAAAAATCCGACCCCTGAAGTGGCATGTGAAATGATAACCTTAAATGTTAAAACCCCTGCTCCTCGCTCCCACCTCCTCTGCTGCTGCATTCACGGCCCATTACTGAACTCTTCAGCGGAAAGCAAAGCAAACCTTGCAGGTCAAATGAATGTGTATTTGAGCCTTGTGGTTTTTATCCATGGTACCTCAGATACATGTGTCAAGAGATACAGGAGCAAAGCCAGGGATTTCAGTGGCATGTAGCAATGGAACAGAAAAAAAAAAAAAATATTGCAGCTCCTATCAACAGCTTTCATCTTCTGCAACTGTTTGAGGAAATAGCTGGCTTCAAAACAAATTAGTGGAGGTTTAGAGGGCTGCATTTCAATTAATCTCAGGGGGAAATAGGAGGATGGGAGGAGGGGCCCCTTTCATTATACTTTGGACAAAAAAAAAGAAACAAGCCGTGAATTTGCTATACTCTGAGGTTAACAAAGGAATAAGCAAGAGGAATATGAAGGTTGAACCCATTATGGTTTGAAATGCTATCTCCTCTGAAGTGGACTTCACCTAGGGTTTTGTGCTAAGAGACTGCTGGCAGATGAGGAAAGTTGTTGGTCACTGCCACAAAAATTTATGGTGGAAGGAGAGGATGGGAGTGTTTGAGACACTCAATTGAAAATAAAAAAAACATAAAATTTGAAATGAATTGAAGCTAATGTAAAGAAAGATCTGGAAAGTGAGATGCTAGAGAAAGAAGACTAGAATTAAATTATGGACATGGTATTAATTTGTGAAGACCAGAAGTCACATACCTCAGAAATGCAAATGATATTGCTTTAATTAAGCAACTGAAATTACACAGTGGAGGGGAAGCAAAGCTGTTTCTTTAAGATATATTTTGGATCAATTGATCAAGCAATGCACACATTGTGCTCTCATTTTCAGGAAAGACTGGGCATCAGAAAACAAAACAAATGAAAGACTTAACTATACTACTCATTACCCTTGCTGGAGAATTTACAACCAAAGTAGCAGCATTTTACAGCAGTGCGAAAATGTTATTATCCACAGTATTTGTCACAGTGGGAAACCCTTTTAAGTGGTCTGTCTTCCCCCTTGTTTTTTAATTATAGGGTAGCGTATGAACTTTGCCATCCTATTAACTGTCATCTTTTGCTATAAAGACAAGTGACATTACTTAGAATTCAAAGTCCTGTTTGAAGGAGAGTATTCTCCTTGGCTTGAAAAAAATGTATCCAGAGCACTTCCAAACTGCAGTTTTGTATGAAATAATTCCCCACAGCTGTGCCAGGACAGCTGGCACCGAGCAGCTGGCTGCCATCAGAAGATCAGCTGCAGGGGCAGAGATGCTGTCAACCCCAGAAGCATTTGCCTGTCAGAGGCAAGCCCCGGCTGGGCCATCGGTCAATTCTCACATGGTGCATCTGCACGGAGGTCAACCAGCCAGGATGGCCAAAGGTCTGTGCCCTGGGACAAGCCAAGGAAGAGTGGTACCCTGGCAGGGGCCTGGGTTAATGTCCAAATACATCCCTTTTATGTGCTGCACCATTGGTTTGAGCATCCTGTCTGCAGCACAGGGGAAAACAAAAGTAGCTGCCTTCAGACGGATTAAAAACAAGACCAGTGAGGAGATATTGCTGAAATCAGCTGTTGAAAGCAGAGCTAACACTGAACCAAACCTCCTCACCCTATGAATTGGGAGGACAGGCAGGTATGGTAGCAGCAGGGGCACCAGGCTCTGCCTTATAAAAATGGACCTCAACTCTTGACCAGATGGACATTAGCTCTCAACCAGAGCACTGTTTCAGGCCTGCTGCTGTTTGAAGACAGATATAGCCATGCTGAGTCATCTTGTCAACCAGCTTCGCCATGTTCAGAGGTGTTCCCTTCTTGCTGAAGGCCAAGAGTATTGGTGGAGCCACGTGAGAGACTTTCCAAGCTGACACCTCTTGCCACCACTTGGCAAGCAGAAGGCTTTAGTCTCCAGGGTGTTGACTTTTAACAACCACTATGTTCTTTTGTATGGCAGGAAAAAATATTCAGAGAATCACATTTTTGTTTCTTTAGGAAGCTTTTTTTTTGTCTTTTAGTGTGTTTAGTGCTTTAAAACTTTGAGGGATTTTATTCTTTGGTGTAAATCCATTCAAATCAGAGGAGCAGGAGTAATAATAATGAGTAGGTTTGATGGCAGAAGAAACACTACTGCTAAGAAGATATACGCCTCACGAGAAGTCTTCTAAGATGAGGAAGGCAGCTTAAGCTTTTGGAGCTAGTAAGTGCTATCATAGAATCATAAAGCGGTTTGGGTTGGAAAGGACCTTAAAGACCACCTAGTTCCAACCTCCTGCCATGGGCAGGGACACCTTCCATCAGACCAGGTTGCTCCCAGCCCCATCCAGCCTGGCCTTGAGCAACACTGCCAGGGATGGGGCACCCACAGCTGCTCTGGGCAGCCTGGGCCAGTGTCTCACCACCCTCACAGCAAAGAATTTCTTCCCAGTATCTAATCTAAATCCGCCCTCTTTCAGCTTGAAGCCATTCCCCCTTGTCCCATCGCCACAGGCCCTTGTCAAAAGCCCCCTCCAGCTCTCCCGTAGGCCCTTTAGGCACTGGCAGGCCGCTGTAAGGCCTCCCCGGAGCCCTCTCTTGTCCGGGCTGAACAGCCCCAGCTCCCTCCCTGTGCCCATCGGAGGGGGCTCCAGCCCCTGGTCACCTTCCCGGCCCCCTCTGGACTCGCCCCAACAGGTCCATGTCCTTCTTATGGTGGGGGCTATCCCACCAGCTGTCCCACCATGGCTATGCTCAGTATCATGCAGGTATCAAACGGCACAGCAGCTATCGCACCTCCCCACCTCTAGCACTGAAAACCTGGTTATGACTTCTACCTGCTTTTCAGCAGAGGTTATTATTTATAACTCTAAAGAAGTGGGTAATGTGAAGCAGATGGCACCACGGCCACTGGGAGGGTGCGGTGGGATGGGAGCAGAGCCCTCTGCCTGAACAGGGCACGGGACCCTGCTCAGGCCTTGCCTGACCCCGAGGACATGACACTGCTTGTCTCCATGACATACCCCCGTTTGCCATGCGGCCTTGTGCACATGGGTGAGTGTACCTCAGGTGAGGCACTGGGTGTTTGATTTCCTTTGAATTCCAAATCAAGAGAGATGAAATAAAAAAAATTAAAAAAAAGATCAACTTACAGGCACTTGTGGCTGTTATTTGAAGCCTCATCACCCTTTTTCTTCTATTTGTACCATCAGAAGTAGCAGAAAAAGCAGCTGCTCCCTGTTGTATTTCATGATGTGTAAAAATCTGGCTGTCCTGAAAATCAAGCAGAATGAATTTCTTGTCAGTGTGAACTTGTTAGGCCAATGCAATCTTCTGAAGGTAAATGGATCTACTCAGAGCTTTCACACACATAGATTGCATATGGACAGCTTTCTCATATATAAATCTATATCACATCACAGATTATACTGTGACAGAAACATTGACTAATCAGCTAGATAAAACAAGAGACTGTTTCTTGAACATTTGAAATGAGAAAAATGATTGAGTTAAAAGAGACTGGGAATAAAGTTTTTGCATTTTAACCTTTTTTCTCTGAGCCTTTAAGATCATCTCTTTGCAGCAACAACTAGCTCTGTTGTTCTGCATGTATTTCCTAAAGAACTACGCAGCATTTCTGGTCCACGAATCAATCCTTAAGTAATACAGTAATAAAAATAAATAGTAATTTTAAAGATAGAGGAGGTACTTTATGTTTAGATGAAGAGCCAGGAATTTGGAGACTTTTCTTAGGTTAAAGTTCCATATTACTCTGCAAGCAGTGGGCTACATGGGCAGCTCTATTTTTTTTTCTTTCTTTTTTTTTTTTTTTTTTCCCTCCCCCTCTTCTTGTTGGACTACACTTCTCACAAACGTTTACAAAAGTGAACTGGAATTTGAGATCAAGTGTTACGAACCTGGAAGACCACATAGTCAAATGCACCAGTATTGCTCAATACATCTACCCAAGAAAGCTTTTCCATTTTTATTTTCTTCTCTTTTTCTCCCCGGCAACCAAGGTACGGATCCCTTAAAGGGACTTGAAGCGACTGTGCCTTGTTTGATGAAAGGCACTGCAAATTTAGAAAGAGGGGATCTATCGCAATATAAGAGGTAGACAAAAGGTGAGACTGAGTAAGGAAGTCTACCAAATGGATCCCCTGAAATGACTGCTCTAAACTCAATGGGTGTTCAGGGTTAGTAAAATGCTTTTCCAGGCAGGCTTTGTTACTTTTTCTTCATCTGCATATGCCTTTTGACTTTGATAGAAGTGTCTGTACATAGCAAAGCCATTGCAGAGTGTCCTATTTGCTTGCCTTGTCAGAGAGCCCTCAAATGGGAAGCAGTGGGCTTCCCAGTTTAGTGAGACCTAGGATTAGGTAATTTCCACAAGCAGAACCAGTTTTTGGGACTCAGAAATTGGCATGTGGGATCTTTTATATTGTAGAGAAGAAGGAGGGCAATAAGGAGCCAGCCTCTGTGGTGTGTGCTGGCAGTCTGTACCCCCAGCTGCAGCTTCTTGACTCAGCTCTGTGTTACAGCTGTGGGCACAGAGGCTGGAGTCAGTGCAGAGTCTGAGATGGAAACAGCCGAAGATGGTGGCTCTTCTAAGTGAATTTTGAGACACTTCCCACTTTGCAGGAATATGAACAGATGAACATGTAATTCCCAAATGAATGCAGAAGTGCAGTTTCTGTCTTTCTTGATACTCCATCCCTGATCCCCAAAACTACTTTGCTGCTTGGCAGGGAAGCTGTGCTGACTAAAGAGGTTTTGTATGACCGCAAAACCACTTCAAAGTTCGAGAAAGAAGAAAGACTGTGTACCTAGCTGACAAAGTTCCTGTAATGCAGGGTTTGCATCCTGTGTATCCAGCCGGGGGTTAGTGACTCAGGCAGGGCTAGCTGTACTAACTGCAGCAGCTGAGAAAGGAATCGCCACCAGCAGCCAACCCACAAAGGGCTGCCACAGACATCAGCCCACTCCTCTGCCAGGTAAATTATATTCCCCTGGGTAAAGATGTGTGGGGTTTTCTTTGAGATAAAAAGTTCAGATTCACACAGTAGTGAGCAAGGCTGAGCTGAAGAGCAGGTAGTGGTGACAGCAAGCCGGTACCCAGGTGGCATGATGCAGAGGCACCATGTAGCCCACAAGGGTCTCGGGCTCCCTTTAGGAGAGCTGGGCATGGAGAGAAGGGTCTGCCCCTAGGGGCCCGGCTCCCAGAGAGATGTAGCAGGGCTGTAAGAAATTCTGTCTTTGCTCAGGTGCCTCTTTCCCTCTTTGCTTTTCCCAGGCAGGTCCCCTATGCTGCAACAGGGCACCTGGTGTAGAAATTCACTGTAACAGAGAAACAGTGGCAGGAACTCCAAACAGGGGCTTCTGCCTGTATTTGCAGTTTAATTACAGTGCACACTAAAGGACAAAAAATATATGGACGTTCCCAACGACCTCATAAGATTTGTACTAACAATGGGCTAATTTGGACAGCCATGTGTAAACATCTGAAAGCTATGTAGAAGCTGCGTATCCTGGCTATTCTCTAGGAAACAAAACACAGGCCTTCCCAGGCAATTATAAATGTTTATAGCAGCCTTTGGTGATAGACCTCAAATTACCTTTGCCAGGGTAAGCATTATTACCTCTATTTACACAGAGAAAGCAAGGCACACAGGGACAAAACTACTCCCTCCAGTCACAGAGCTGTGGCCAGAAATGAGAATATGAACTAGTTCTTGTCATTCCAGAGCCCTGCCTTCTGATTCTTGTCTCTCCAGATTAAGATCTGAGGTCAGGCATATCTTTATTATGCAAACATTTTTTTTTCCTCTTGGAGGAAACACAGATCAGGATTATGGATTTGGGTCAGGAGCCTTAATGCAGAGGTAATTTCTACCGAAGTATGAAAGGCATCGTTGTGAAATGCTTAAACATCAACGTACGTGTTCTGTGCCTAGTATCAGCATACAGCAGCGAGGGACTGAACTATCAAGCAGCAGAACAGAAAGCCTCACCTTGGCATCGCACCACAGCCACATAGCACAGCTACCTTCCTTCTGTCCCTACAGGCTGTGCCTGAAATAAGGACAGGGTTTCAAACGCAAAAAAACCACAAGCAATGCCTTCAGAGGGACTGGATGATGTCAATGAGGTTATGAAAAGCCTTATCTTGCCTTTCTTAGAGGAAGTGGCATATGGGCTTTTGCTGGTTTTGACTTGCTCTAGTTTGGCATGTAGGAGTGCCTGCTGCATTAAAAACAACATAATTTTTGTGGGAAAAGTGCAATTATTCAAAATAAAGAAGTGATTTTATGACATTCCTGTACCTCACTTCATGTGCTACTTACCAGCTGCCCACTTCAAACAGAGCCCTTGGCAGAACTAGGTCTTCCAGGAGAATCTCAGCCTTAACTTTCCCCAAAATTTTCTTCTTTGACACATGACCTTTTCCTTGCCCTAGTTGTTTTCAGTATTTTGGATAGCAGTTTGTCCCCTGCTGCCATCATGCAGTTGAGCTTTTGCGGGCTTATGTCTGCAAGTTTTTGCTATTTACTTGGAAAATCTTAGTTGTTCAACTTCCCATCCACCTCAGCCTCCAAGTAATACTTGACAGCAACTGCAAGCAAATGAACTAATTTGCCACAATCAGCGTAACTCTGTCACTTGCACTTGTCCACCTGTATGGAACAAATTGTGGATTGAATGTCTGAAGTTCAGGAGTGAAGTGACTGAACTGAGGACACCTGGAATATAAACCATACCATATTCCTATAGATGCAGAATAGATACTGTGGTAGCTCTAGGGAAAAAATGTTTGCTTTGTTCTTTTCAGGGTAATGTGTAATTGTGGCTGGCATTTCCCTCCAGGTTTTCACTAAGATCAGTGTTTGCAGCTCCATTTATGTAATATTTTCTAGGTCAGTTTTTACTTCTGCCTCTGCACCAAATTTTTTGATCTGTTTGCTTGAGCCTAAAGAAACCCAGCTCATACGGTATTCTGAAAAAAGTCACCTAAGCCAAAGTGCTACTAAAAGAACCTGCATTTTGTGGCCATCTTACTTAAAGTTATGCAGTTATAGTCAGTAAATGTACTGAGATGAGAGAGAAATAGCTTCTTCTCAGTGTGTAAGGTGTTTTTTCCAAAGGCAGGAACAGTCCGTTTGGTACTTTGTACTTCTCAGTGTTGGAGCTCTGCTAATATGCTCCGATTAAAAGGTTTCTTGTATTCAGATATATTATCACTTAGCAGCTAATGTCACAGACAATTATGGGGTTTTTTCATCATCTCAGGATTTATGTTTTGACTCTAAGATGAGAAAAGAGGATTTGGTTTACAGTCTGTATATCTTTCCCTAGGTAGCTGATTAGAAAAGAAAGGATCCAACAGTAGGTGTATAGCAATGTCTTCAAAAGCTTAGGAGTACAAAAATGCTGTGACACAATGAAATGTGGTGGCAAGGGCTATCCAGAAAGTCAATCTATTCTAGAGTAATGCAAAATGGAAGCAGAAACATCACCAATGAGAAGCAGAGAAAGTGCCATAGGTTCTGCTAGAAAATGATAAGATTTTTTTTCCAGGAAATCTCAGTTTCATTAAAATGAATTTTTAGCTTAGTTTATCTACTGGACATGTGCATGCATCCCTTCCTTGCCAATAAAATCAGTATCTCATGGGACTTTGTCTTCTCCTATATGTTGTTTTCTCAGTTGTAAAATCAAGGCTGTTCCAAATTGGAGAGTTATGATAAAATGGATGGTAATTATACAGCTCTGGAGAATAATCAGCAAGTAGACTCTCCTGTAGGGCATTTTGTTATTGTTTGATAGAAATCCTGTTTAGCATTCCACATTATTTATTCAGACCTGACTTCCTTTATATGTTTAAAGCATAGCACTAGAGGTTTGAGCTTTACCTTTAAATGGAAAATTTCCATTTTATTAAAACTTGACTCTCTTTTTAGATCGCAGACCAAGTTGGTTTGTTTTTTTGTTTTGTGGTTTGGTTTGGTTTGGTTTGGTTTGGTTTGGTTTGGTTTGGTTTGGTTTGGTTTGGTTTGGTTTGGTTTGGTTTGGTTTTTTCACAGCCAGAGAAAAGAGGCTTGAGAAAGGAACAGAAACTGCTGTCAGTTTTCTGCTGTGGTAGACTCCTCGGTAGCCCAGCAGTACTGTATTTACCATATTACGGAGTAGTTAGCAGGCTGTAAATCTCACCAATGAGCTAACAACATTTCTGTGATCAACTTGGTTAGTGCCAGAGTCCCATAAATTCTCTAAAAAAAAAGGCAGCCTTCAAGGATGGTTGGAAAAATACCATTCATAACTGAGACATCTAGTTATAGTAACCTGGATATATGAATAAAGAGTAGGTTAATTAGATTTGCAGAGTGCACTTCCCAGCCAGGAAGGGCTGGAAGTGATGGGATTCAAATTCAGAATGATCTTCCCACAATGCAGGTATGGTTTTGCAGCAAATAAGAGGATATTCAACAGGGACAAGTGGTAGTTAACCCATGAAGCAAGCTAGCGGCCAGCTGTGCAAATGCGAGACAGGAGCATGCTGGTAGGCAGCAGTGTAGCAGAAATGTTTCCTGTTTGATGGTAAACCAGAGGTGAATAGTGTGTTGTTTCACAAGGTGCAAACACTATCTATCCTCAGTTGTACAAATAGGGGTTTAGGCTGTGAGACAGGTAACCTTTCCTCTCCTCTGGTGAGGTCCGGCTAGAAACTATGCCTGCAGTGGTGGCTTTGAGATAGATGGGAACCAAGGGCAAATTCAGAGGGGAATGGGAGCCAGAAGAGACCCTGAAATGTGCCTGAGAGAGATATGTGGCAAGCTACAGGGACAGAAAACTGAGGGTGGGATAAGACAACAGTTTCTATATACAGACGCCAGAAGAGGAAAGGGGTTATTATGGATAAGACTTGAAGTAATGGTCTCAGCAAGGCTACAGCAAGGAAGGTTTCATTTAACCACCTGAAAAGCATCTAATAGCAGAAGAAAATAATGCACTAAACCAGTTTTTTGGGGGAAGATGATGAGCCTTTATGAAGAAGCCAGGACAGCACCTGTCAGAACTGACCCAGATTTGGCTGATTTCTGCCTTGGGTCAGAGGACAGGATGGTCCTTTGAGTCACCATCCACTGCTGTGAGACCATGCGTTGAAACAGGCTAGCTCAGCTCCGGGTCATACCTCCAATTAGTCTGTACCTTTCAGACTCCATCACAATTGATTGTAACTCTGTTTTTTATCCATTTCAAACAATTAAGTTCTTTGCTTCTGTTAAAAACACCCAGCCAACATTTCTGCTCTATCAAAAGTACTGGGATGAAATAAAAAAATATTTTTGTTTCCAAGATAGCTGTGTTATTCATGTCTCACAGCTGTAATTCCAGAAAAGTAGAAAAGAAAATAATGTCAAGTTCTTTGCTTTTTTAATCTTTTTAAAATGAAATTGGAACATTTCTCCCTTACAAACATCTTACATAGATAGATTGTTTTCAGGACTTTTCTGACATTGTTTGTTCAATTTGGGCTTGTTTTCTTATCACAGTGATGTATTAAAGTCTAAACGAAAACTATTTCCTTCATGTCTTTCTAACAGCTTGTCATGAAGCATCATTGTGCAAGGGTGCCATCCACAATTTTAATGATGACATCTCATTTCAGGAGGGTGTGAGCTGAATCCCAATGAATAAATTCATGAAGTTTAACCTCTCCGTGACCCCATTTCCACCGTGTTTTTTTCTCATCCAGCCCCAGCTCATTAGCTGTCCTCACAAAAGCAGCTGTGATGAGATGTGAGTCTTTATAGCTGTGCTTTAAACAAAAAGAAACAGTGGGAGGAAGAAGAAAGGTGGAGAGAATCCTCATGTTTGGTCTGGAAATGATCTGCTGTGCATTTGTAAGCAAGCTAATTTTTCCTCAGTATGACATGGGTCCCAACCACAACAATGGATCTCCAACTAGAAACTACCCTGACATTATAATTACATTCAATCCTAAGTAATTTCTTTCTAATGTACTGCGAGTGGCATCCAGCTCATTGAGATGCAGACTCCGTTCCAAGGACATCCTGTGGCTATCGAGAAAACCTCTGTCTCACACTCAATTTTCAGCAGTGTTTTCACTGTCAACTGTCAACATTACCATAATGTTTAGGTTCTCTTTAAAATAAATCAAGCCATTTTGTCACCCTCTTATTGCTCTGCCAACTGTTGATCAGTGTCTCAAACCATCTTAATGTGGCGCCGGTTTGGTGCCCAAGTTACTGTTGACATTTTCTTAGAGCATCTACTTTGTTCTTTTAGCCCATGGTAAGACCACTTAGAAACTAAAAAAACTGTGTTTCTGAAAGTATTTCTCTCAAAACAGCAGCTTATGAATCAGGACAGTATGTATTTTAATCTGCATTGTGTAAATGCCTAGTGAGATTTATTGCCATGTCCCAGCCTTACACAGTATTAAATCTGTTATGTGAAGATTCTTTTCCTGGTTTTATGGCTTCTTTATTGTGTTATTATCCCTATCTTCATCACTGAGAACTAGCAGGTAGGAATTTCAGCATGTGTAAAATTGGAAATTCCCCTTTAATTTATTTTTCCTTTCTTACATAGTGGCAGGGTCAACCTTTGGGACAATTATTTAAATGATGTGCTAAACATCTGTATTATCTATACTCCATTAGTACACTTCAGCAAACATAGCTTCTGTGAAATTGCTTTTTATCTCAAGTAGTAAACTTCTAATAAGTTATCCCCATTTCAGTTTTCTGCAATACCTATGAACAACTCTTACTGAATCCAATTGATTCCAGTTGTAATTCCATTTACTACTTTACATTTACAATGAAAAAGAATGTAGTTGACTCCCAGAGTACTCTCATTATTGGTAGACAGTGTCTTTAGCTTTGCTTAAACACTTCAATCTGGGGACAAATAGCAGCAATTTTCTCCTGTTGTTCTACACCATGAAAGAGATGTTAGAGGAACATGAGGGAAAATAACAGTTTGTTGATGCTAGCTGAATTTATAGTGAATTGTTACTGGTTGAAATCTGTTTAGAGCAAACATATCCTGTTTACTGCAGGATTTTATGGGAAGCGCTCAAATTTGCATGTTGATTACATGAAATGTAGGAAGTCCCTCCCAGCCATACAACAGGAAAAGAGGATTGTTAAAATATGAAATCATCTTGAGGGTTGTGTGATTTACTCTCGGAGACACAGCAAGGGATGCAGCTGTTTACAGTACAAGAGCAATTCACAAGACTAGGAATAATACTGTCCAACCTGCATAAAGTTTTCATTATATGCATGAAGTTTGATAATCTATATTTCATATATATACAGAGACATATAAAGATTGTTCTTGTCTTAGGTTTCTGGGCTATTTGTCTTCAAGGCAGCACAACCTGAGTGTGATCAATAAACACAATGGAGTGATAGAGCACATTTATCTTCTTTTCATCCTATGGCGAGCACTTCACCTGACACTCTACCTCAGGCAGCCTTTGGCAGGCAGCGTAGCAGAGGAGTTGGATTCTCTACCAGCCCACTAGAACCTGACAGGGAGCAGGTCCCCTCAAGAAGCCACATGTCCACAGGTTGTCCTACAAGACCTTAGCAGACTCATAAGCAGGAAAAGAAAACATGTTATCTTTGGAGAATTTTCTTTTTTACTGGTAGGCTTACGAAGTTCAGGTCTGGACCGTAATGATTCACACAAACTAAGCTTCGACCTTCTGCCTCTTGTGACTGAATCCCAGGAGAGACCTACAGGAGGGTGGAGCACACAGAGCACCTGTGGTAGTGTGATCCTTTGCTAGGGTTTCTTCATCTTTGCTGAATGTTAGCTAGTTTTACTTCTGTTGCTGCAAAGCAGAGTTTGGAGATCATTCAGTACAGGGAGGGACATTGCCTAGGTGAAGGAAGGGAAAGGAGTGAACAGGATGGGTACACCAGGTGAAGGAGGCAGAGTCTGGCAGGAAGTCTCGAAGGGACGTACAAGCTGCTTTTTGTGGTATGACTTCACAGGAGAAGATGGCAATGAGCAACAGCTGATGTACCTGGTAATGGATGAGAAGAACAGGAAAAGAAATCCTTCCTCGCGAAAGCAGAGAAGCACATGGCATGGACAGCGGTGGTGGGATCCTGGTGGTTGCCATAACTTTTGCAAGGAATAAAGCTGGTTTGTTTTTCTTCTGAACAGGCCATATTTGTGATTTCTGTCACCAGCACCAGCAGCAGTGGCACCCCACGTACCATATAAAGGATTTTTTAAAAAGAAACATAAGAAATTTTTCAACCTTTACCTAGTAAAAAGTGAAAGGCATACAGGCATGTTGATACTATATTTAAGTGAAGCATTTTATTTTTTCCATGTTTTGAGGGGTTTTGTCTTTCTTTTTGAAAAAGCACATACATCAAGTGCAAGGTCACTGAGTATTTTACTGTGGCTACAGATGCCTACTTTTTTTTGCTAAGAATGCTTGGCCAAAACAATCTATCCCTTGTTCTAAGATCCATGACTTAAATCCTCAGATCCGTTGATGTATAAATTACAGTGTTCTATTCTCCACCACTCAGTGAAGAAATTACTGCCATATTAGCTAGAACACATGGAGATAATTCCCAGTTGCTGTAGCCAACCCCAAGGAGCAGGATGAGGATGTGTAAATATGCTTTACAGAATGATAAGATCAGAAAATCATTTAGGTTGGAAAAGACCTTTAAGATCACCAAGTTCAACCATTAACTGCCAAGTCCACCACTAAACCATGACCCTAAGCACCACATCTATATGTTTTTTGAACACTTCCAGGGATGGAGATTTCACCACATCTGTGGGCAGACTGTTCTAGTGCTTGACCACCCATTTAGTGAAGCGTTCATGGTTGGTTTTTTTTTTTTTTTTTTTGTTTGTTTGTTTGTTTTGTTGGTTTTTTTTTTTTTTTTTTTTTTATGAGACTCTCCCTGATAACCCAAAGCTTCTTGCCCTCCCAGAACTCCCAGCCCAGCAAAACTTTGAATCCTCCGAAGTAAAGTACTTTACTAAACTCTGAGCCTGAATATACCCCGATACAAGGCAGTGGCCGTGTGGGCTGAGTGCTGGTTTGGTTACAGGGCTTCGCAGCTTCTTACAGTAAAAGTCTGTTTTGCCTCCAAGTGGACACTAACAGTGAAGGGCTCTGTGAAGGTGATGGTGTGAGGAGCAAATGTTTTTTCGCTATTCAGTGACACAAAAGGAGCCTGAGAGTGAGTCAGAGAGAAGCGGTAAATGGGACAATAAAGGGAATCAAACAGGAAAACTGGGGAGAAAGGACAAGAGAGAGGAAAGGGTACGGGGAAGGGGAAAATTATGTATGGGTGTGGAGGTAGCCAACACACAGGAAGGATATGTGAATAACGGTTAGCTCAGATGTTTAACTCTTAAATACACTGTCCCTTCCTGATAAGTAGGACATCAATTGGAACAATGCATAGGCTAAATGGCAGAATATCACCCTCATCTAAAAAAAAGTAATTAGAGGGGGAAAAAAACAAAACAGAAACAATGAACGTGAGATGAAAACCAAAACAGTGATGTGCTAAAGAGCTTTGTAAGCCTTCATGCCATGTATGTGACAAGTTAAGAAATGGTTAAACTTTTGCTCTCTGCCACCTAAACAACTTCAGCCTCTGATCTTTGTCCCATACTGGAAATGTATGTGCTTGGGAAGAGTTTTATATTAACAAAAAACTGACGAAAGTGATTGCTCATGAATGAATTCAAGCTGTAGTTTTTCTAAGGTATAGCTGAACTTTGAATGACATTTTGAAAACTCTTTAAAATTTCTTTACAAAGCAAAAATGTAACTCTTCACACCCACCCTCCCCAGTAACTGTGTACACTTGTTCTGCCATGTACCTGGATCTTGAGGATGAAATTTTCTTCTGTACTAATCCTGAAACTTCTGTCCACACATTGTTGTCACTTAACTGGTGAAGTGCCTTTAATTCAGCTGCTAAAAACTGACACTTATATATTCAGCTCCTGTACTGGTGGCATAGGTGATATCCCTCAGGCACCAAGGAGCTTGACAGCTCATCGTCTAGAGGTGTCCCTGCATGCACTGTAAGCCCGTGTCAGGTGCGGGTGTCCCTCTGTGACTGATATAACTGGTATTACAAAGGCCAGATGCCCAAAGGTGTCTAGTTCCAAGCAACCACAGAGACAGGCTATTGGTAGAAAAGCAGCAGTATTCCTAAGTGTGCTTTTTAGAGATTTAGGGGTGTTAAATACTGTAAAGAGTGGGACCGGAGAAAGTAATAGCTTCAGAAGAGGTCCTGACCATCTCCATCAGCCAGAGGATGAAGTGGTGACCTAACAAGCGGTGCTTTGACAATGAACTGACCTCAAATAACAAATCTATATTTAGGTGTTACGGAATGTTTTGCTGATTCCCTTTTTTCTGTTAAGTTGACCTTATAGCCCACAGATGCTGAGAAGTCAGTTCATTAACAGTCACTGTTATGATTTGTTCCCATGTGGCTGTGGGACCTCTCCTGAGGTTAGTGGCCTCACAGCCACCATGTAGGCAACAATATTTATGGCAGACAACATCGAGACAAATGAAAAGAGTTGCAGTCCCCAAACTTCGCCTTCGTGCCATCAGCAACATTCAGCAGATAGATTCAAAGGAATGCAAGAACAAAATTCATTCCCCAAGGATGCAGGTCAGTTTGAAGGGCTGCTGGGTAACTACAGGCACATTTTTCCCAGATAAATTATGGCTCACAGTGTCAAGCATAGACTCTAATTGAGTAAAATGTACTGATCCTTTTCCTCAATGGGGCTTTGTTTTCAATTAGGTTATAGTTCCCCTTGGCCTTGAATTTTTCAGGGATGATTTCCGGGTGAGAAGGAGAAATGCTGGGCACTGAGAAGGCAAAGGGCAAAGGAAGCCCGAGGAGCCTCATTAGCACGGATTTGTGCAATACACACTCTCAGCTCTCAGTGTGCATGCGGCCCTATCACTGTCTGTCTCTGTTAAGATAATATCGGATAATCTTCATTACAGCTTTGGCTACATGAGGCAGTCAAAGCACTTCATAAACTGCCTGCTAAATCTGAGAACATTTAACTGCTTTATTTTAGTAGCAGAAAGGACTATAATGACCACAGAATGTGACCTGCTACATAAGAAGGGCTCTCTGCTTTTGCCCTGCAATTTCTCCAGCAAGACCTTGTCCTTCAAAGTCAGTTTTTCTACAGAATTAAACCTTAAGAAAAGAATGGGTAAACCTTCATAGCTATTTAGGCAAACTTCAAAAATCAGAATTTATCTCATTCCTTTTGCAGTAAGGTAGAGACCATACATCCTTTAACTCTTCCTTTGGCACCCTGCACACTCTTTTTTCCTTTAAAAGAGCTTAGGAATTCTGTTGTCTTATTAGCTTTAGCCCTCTGCTTACACTAAGAAATTTTAGTTACTTTTTACTATTAGCAGTCAACTGTATAACATAGTATGTACAATTCTAAATATTACGGAAATGGGTGATTTGCAACTGCTTCCAGCATATAACATATTCCCTGCTGTGAAGAAAGCTTATTCTTAAGGAGAAAATAATTCTTAAATTCTTAAGGAAACAAATAAACACCCATGTTGTTTTCTATGAATGGACAGAGATTGTCACCAGCTCTTCCTACTGTACTGAGAACAATGAAGACTGCAGTGTCTGGAGGCTGCTGTATAGAAGTGCTACTGGTTAGCTTAGCTGAGTAATAAATATACAAAATATATAGCAATTAAATGTCAAGGTAAATAAATGCTGACCAAATGAAGGCTGCAGAGGATTTTACCTTCCTTCTAGTTCTTTCCAAAGTGCTTGAAATTGACTTTCAGAGTAATTTTGCGTTCTTATTTTCAGAGGGCTTTGGGAAGGTTCAATTTTGTTTGTTTGTTTGTTCCTTTTATTTCATTTACTTACACAAGACATTCCTGGTGTAGCTGTCCTTCTCCAGGTTTGCCCTCTGGAGCATGTACTGTCCAGAAGCGACTTTTCTGGCTGGCTGTTCATACAGTGAAGCAGAAGGGGGCTTACTGCATCAACCTGGTTTAATTGCTGTCATCTTGCTTTTCACGGCAGTATGAGCTGAATGAGACTTTGTGAATAATGTCTCTTGTCTGACTTTTCTTAATAATAAGCATGAAAAGAAAAGATATAACATTTTCCATTGGCACTGAGTGACACATACAGCCTATACCAATATAGAATTAAATTGTATTTCTACTCACTGCAAGCAATTTTCAGTATCTTTCTCATTCTGTACATTTTTTTGGAAGTTCCACAACTAATAAATGACAAGAGAACTTTGCAGCTGTATCAAATTAAATCACAAATGTGTGGCCTGATTGAAAAAGCCAGTTATTACTTGAATTAAGGGTTTCATTTATCTTTTTTCCACGTAGATAAGGCTATATTCTTGATCAGGTGAAGGTGCTGATGCTCCGGGGATGATTCTCACTGCGGCAAATGTCACTCTCCCATGTCCCAGCCATGGTCTGGGAGTAAGCACAGAAACCAAACCCACAAGATGGATCCAGAACTCACCCGCTGGCTCTCACAATTTGTGCAACTGTTTCTGCTAGTGGAATTTGTACCAAAACATCCACAGAAAATTGCAATGAGAGCTGCAGCTTCTGAAATAATTTTTGGAAACATATTGATTCAACTTATTGATGACGATAGTGTACTGTGTAGCAGCTTTGTTCCTGGCTGAAATAACATCATACTGGATAAATAACAGTAGATTCAGAAATAGTTTCTGGACATAAACTTATTTAGCAGTATAGATCATACAAATACAATATCATGACTCATACAAAAAATAATAGTATGTAATTTATCTCTTTGTAAAACATTAAGATCTTTAGAACATAAAAAAAAATGCCAAACAAAATTTATATTTCTTCCCTCTGAAGACCCACGCTATGTATCTTGCTACTTTTCTGACAAGGCTTCCTGGTCCAAAGTGAAGTGGATTGTTAAAATTCAGCTCGAGTCTGGAAAGGTAAACAAATAAAATTTGGCATACAGCCTGCAAATAATTTTCTCGCTATGTTAATAATGCATTATTTATGCCTTGTCAGGGGTAATTGCTGGGCAGCCCGAGAGCCCTGACCCAGTGGCAGCAGTGGAGGGGAAGCATAGCATGGGGTGGATGGAGCCCCTGCTCCCAGTCGGGAGCAAGTGTTGCCAGCAGACCTCGGAGAGGCGGCTTTTTGGGTGCAACCATTGCAGCCATCAGACAAAGGTTATGCTTCCATCCCCCAGTGTAAGGCAGAGAGTCTGTGTGACCCCACACCCCACCACCAAGCACCTCTTGGCCCCTGCCAGCCATTTTCCTTCTATGAACAAACCCATTGCAAACGCTGGTAGGAGAAAGATGCTCGCGGCTTGGGTGATAGCACTAAAGCATGGTCAAAGCCAAGCAAGAAGTGTCAACCTCAGCGAGGGGACTCTCCTTGTGATGGATGTGAGCAACGCTGGCCCCCTCTGCCAGGCATGGGGTGCACACCTTGGAAAAGCTTTGCTAGTGTGGTCCGCTCCGGGTCAGGCTTCTCCGAATTCCCATCCTCTCCCCCTCTGCCCCCGCCCTGCCCCTTTGCGTACTGGCAGCTTGTGGGCTGCCTCATACTTTGGGGATTTGTTTGGGTTTCTTTGGGGATAGATGTGATCTGCCAACGTCTTTGGAAGGAGGTGGTCACTGGATGGAAATACCTGGTTCTTCAGAGCGTTTTTCTGTTTTGAGTGGGCAAACTGGAACTTGGAGAGAAGGAGATAAATTATTCAATAATAAGAGTTTTGCTGCAGGAAGAAGTGAATTTCAAGCCTTCTTCAGAAAGCACTGTGTGCTAGATGTAATGCTGACAATGTTGCTCAATTAATCATTTAAGAGAAAGAACAGCCAGATTTCCCTCAACTTCTACAACTGCTGCAAACTGAGCACCAAGTTGTCTCAGTTGCTACAAAAATGATTAATTTTCTTCTGCCACTGCAACATACAGCATTTAACTGACTTTTTAAATATACATGTATGTATATTTTCTGTGATGTTTTTGGTGTGTCAATTGGGAAATGATTTTAACCTTGAATCCATATTTTAAGACATAAACATTTAATGACAGAGAAATATTGTCTCTTTAATTTATGCTTTTGGGATATGATACACAATTCTGTGAATATTAAGCAAGACTTTATATATATAGCATTTAGGGAAAGATATGCACAGTATGCTGAGCCAAAATGATGTCAAAAATGTTCCAATGAACATATGTCACACATTTACGCATTTGTAGGATATTTTATACTGACAGGTCAGCAGCTGCTTTACTTTGTTTCAGGGACCTCTGCCCAAATGCTCTGTTTCACTTCTACATTTAGTGGTACTTGAAAACTCCTCCTGGTGATAACAAATTCTCCAATTCCAGATTGATTTTGTTAGAAAAGGAAAAGATAAAGTCAAGGTAATTCTCTACAGTTACAGTATATTAATTCCTTTCTTTGGGAAAGAAGAATCGGTGAAATCATGAATTAAAAATATATGTAAAAAAAATAAATAAAAAATTACTATAGCTCAGTTTGCCAGCAACTAAGTGATCTCACATTTAAAATAATTTCTCATAAACAAACCTTGTAATGTTAAAATAATTTCAACAGAAATAAACAAATTTTGCAGGGACCTGTCCAGATGAGGACATTTTAGTCTGGTGACAAACACTTATACTAAAATCCTTTAGTTTCCTATTTTGGGGGATTGCTAAGGACTGTTTTCACATTCTGTGACAGCCTTTCTGTACCAACACACCAAAAAATTAATGCCAGCATAGCTAGAACTACCTAGCCATGCTATCAAAAAGCTCTGTATCTGTAGTTAGATTATTCCAGCTATGCTTTATGCTTTTCCCACAGCAGCTTGCAGTCTCTTGTAGGTAGAAACCAGATAGATCCAAACTTATATATATATATATATATGTAGAGAGAGAGAGAGAGAGAGAGAGAGAGAGAGGAGTATAATTCCATCTATGCTGGGCTCTTCAGCTGGTGTAAGGGTAAATCACAACCCACAGTTTTGCATACTCCTAATGGATATAGATTTGATGGCAGAAATTTATACAGTGGCCTTGGCTTAAGTGGGGTCAGTATTGACAGGTATGATACAGCTCTTTAATTACAAGCTGGGTCCCTTCGCTAGCGGCAGGATTTCTGGTAGGTCTTCACAGTGGGCAGCCCGAGCATGGCCAGAATGTACATGGCTGTGTGCCATGTAACAATGTCCTGGACAGCAAACCTTAAAAGCATGGCAAATCTAGTCTCCAGGTGGCCCAAAGATTGATGAAGCAGTAGATAATAAAGAGGATGGGTCAGTCCCTGGTGTGATCTGGACTGCTTCACAAAGCAGCTGCAGATGGTAGTTTTTTGGTGCAGTCAGAGCAGCGGCCAGGTGGGATGCAGTGCTGGTGTATCAATTGGGAAATGATATCCCCAAAATCACAATGGGGATACAACAAAGCATCACATCTGGGAGGACCTCTTCTGCTGTGGAAGCTGTCCCTTTGCTTTTCTTCTGGCCAGATCATTCACCTCAATATAGTCAGTGACATTGTCAACCACCCTCTCCAAAACTCAGGTAGACACGTGGTTCACACTTGCCATTTGCAAAAGCTAGGCTGGCTCCTTCCCACATATCATATTATGATCCTTTCACTAGTTTTCATGTAGTTCTTTTGAATAGTATTGGCATTTAAAAAGCAAAAGTATATTGTTTCTTATAGAATAATACGGTCTTTTTATCACATCCCTTCTAGCTACCTCTGGTATAAAATGCACAGAGCTCTAGAAAAGTAAGCTTCTTCAGGCATAATGTTTTTTGATACCTCTGCTTATCCTGGTCCAGAGTCAGAGTACCTTCCCTAGTTGCCCATAGGAGATCCCAGATTCTCTGCTAGGACCTTCACAGTGACACTAAAAGTAGTTTTGACATGTTGTGGAGATCCTATTGCTGAGCCCTGCTACCTGAAGGACCTTCTCACTATGGAAAGAAAGTGGCATAGAGGGAAGAAAGGGGACAGAGATCTCCTCTGGTGATCAGTAAATATTAGGACAATAAGACAAATTAGGTAATAGGAAGGATAAGGTAAAAGACAAATCCTAGGTAATAGGAAGAATAACCCAAAACTCTTCAGAAATGCCTGTTGGCATTGGACAGAGGAAAGATGATTTACTTTCTGTACTCCCGTTTTGGTGTGATTCCAAGTTTTACTCAAACAGAAATGCTCTGTGCCTCTGTGCTGTTCCCTGCTTCCCGACTCATACACTGTCGCTGGAATGGAGACCGTATGCCATTGTCCTAAAGGACAGGAAGAAATAAACCAAGACGATGATGCCAATGTTTGCACTTACTAGGACAAGTTGGTTTAACACTACCTCGTTTCCTTCTGACTTGCATTTTATTCCAAGCTTGTTTATTGTGAAGAGATTATGAAACTGTTCCAGAATCATCCAAAATGGAAATTGTGACAGATGGTAATAAAACCAAAAAATCCATAATGGGTCCTATTTTGTTTTATACTATTAGGGCAAGGTTATTGCTACAGTTATGATCTTAAACTCTGTTTTATTTTTATAGCTATGATAGTAGTTAACGTTGCCTTTGCCTAGCCAGCTGCCTTTACTGAATAAAATGTCTGTAACAGCTTCATGCAGCCAATCAGTGGAGCAAATAATACGGTTACTGCTCCAAAGTGCTGGTTTAAAATCCAAAAGGGAAATAAACAGAAGTTCTTATAATACTAGGGAAAAACACCTGCAGAAAAAAAGTGGCAAAGAGAAGGAAACCCAGCTTTAAAGCACCAGGTTTAACATGAATATACACCTCAGCGGTGGGGGGGAAGGGGGGGAGGGGGTGGCCAGCAGTGGGGTCTGGTGAGCAGCAGCCCCAGAGCACCTCTGTAAAAAAATCTGCAAACAAAAATGGTTATGAAGGTTTATCAGAATATGCTTTTATTTTTTTTTTCTCAAGAGAAATTATATCTTTTCAGAAAGTCACTCTTTCAATTAAACTATTATTTTCAACTGAAAAAGCACCTTTAGTATGCTTGTCAGTACATCAAAGTTGTTTACACATTCAGACTGACCAGTTTCTCGCAGGTTTAATTATCTGACTTGTTTTTATGTTACATGGTGAGGTTTTCTGGTTAATTTATAAAATACTTAAATAATATAGGTATAATAGATGGGTCAGAATTCATTAATCATTGTTAAATATTTTTTTATTTAAGTGAAACCATCAAGTGTCATATTTACAGATATCTTCTCTGCAGTCAAAAACTTTTCATAAGCCAGATCCAGACTTTTTACCCATTCCATGCTTTTACTGTAAGTAAATAAATATCCAAGTACTTCATACAACAGGAGGATGCTGTTGCTCTGAGCAGTTTCGCATTTCATATGTGAAATATGTCTATTTAGGATGGGTAAAATAACGAGAATCGCTTGTTACATGAAGCAAAAATATAGCTATGCTTGATAGAAATCCCCATTCAGCCAATTTGATGGGGCCAGGTTCTGTAAGAGAGCATTTTGTACAGGTTATTTTGGGAACCACACATAATCAAAGACCTGTAAACAGCACACACGGATACGTGAAGTGCCCTCTAACTTCAACCAAAGTATATGACTGTGAAGGAATGTAACACCAGGGTTTATTTCAAATAAAAAGAAGCTATTTCCTTGACAGGGTCCACTGGCAGCAGCAGCCCCAGCTATTCCCCAGCATCCCAGCATCAGCAGCAGCTTGTTGCCCTAAAGATGCTGGCACTGCCCTGCACTCTGGGAGCCCATACAAATCCCTGCTAAACTAGAGGTGAGTTTAATCCCTGATGCTGGGGTGGTCCCTGCAGTCCCAGGCAGGCCATTCTGCAGTCCTTGTGAGCTATTCATTTTGACAGCTGAAATTCGGTCTTAATTTTAAAGAAATGATATAAAAAAGAGCTGCTGAATGAACAGTTATGTTACAGTGTGGAATCAATTAATCCCTTCAGATGGTTTTGTTTCAATGTTGCTCAAACCAAATCTTAATTTCTTTTCAGCAGCTCCTAATAGCCAAATTGCCAGCAGAACTGCCTTTCTGAGATAAGTAGCAGCCCCATAAACTACAATATGTTTTTAAAAACATGCTAATGTTCAAACATTCAATAGTTACAGCAGTAATTGTTTTGCTTTCCTTCAGCTAAGGAAAAATCAATTTTCAGTGTGTCACCTATAACCACTTTGAACTGTTTCCATATGAGGTTTAATAAAATGCTTGGCACCTGTCTGATATAAGTGTGATTATATTTGAAATAAAACACTAGAAGCAATAAATTAGTTTAAGTTAAGTTTAAATAAGTTAAATTTAAGTGCAGATTTCCACATACACAAGATGGGAAAGCAGAACTATTATTCCAGCCAGATCACCTTTTATACAGTCTCGGAATAAGTGAACATATGGTGAATCAGGATGTGACTCCTCACCTACCTCTAACATTAAAAGCACTAAAAAAATAAACATTTATTCCAAGTCAGCTGCCTAGGCTCTGTGTCACTCATATCCTAGCCTTCTCTGTAGTCAGAAGGAGAGGTAAGCACCTTCAGTGTATCACTTACGGGTATATTTTATACGTTGCACTGGCATTTAGAGGTGCCCAACTCTTTCACTTGGTTGCAGAGGACTCTCAGAGGTGGTTGCAGCTGCAGACCTGAGTTTTGCATGGCTGAAGATGGCTTTCAGACACATGTGGGCACAGAACCCCAAATTACGCACAATTTCAGTAACTGCTCTCAGAAATCAGGTCATTGATACTTATGAATGGCTCTGCAGTTCTCATGGGCTTAAAAGAAGGCAAAATACTATTAATATTAAAAAGAAATCTCAGTTGCAGGAGAAAGAAAAAACAGCTCGCAGCTGCATTTTAAAAAATTACACTGGCTTAAGATTTGTTCCTAATATTACCATAAGAAATATTACCGGCAACAAGCGATATATTTAAAAATAGAGAAAACTTGTAATTCTTGCTGTTATTACATGCTTTCTTCAGTAAATTATTCCAGGGCTCCCTTGTCTTTGTTGAACTTCTCTCATGTGCAGTAATACAAAGGATGATGAAATCTCTGTAAAGAGAGAAACTCTCAGAACTTCACCTTATTCCCTTCAGGTCAGACAGGGCAGGGATGGAGATGAGCGCTTTAATGGAAGACAATGGCAGTTTCATACTGACTGCAGTACTGTGGCATACGGGCAAATCACACTCAATCAAACACTGTGGAGATGATTCCTCCTGCAAAGATGTCTTAATCAACCAACAGAGCCGAAATGCAGTGAAACTTGTCAGGCCCTGTTCTGTCAGCGTAAAGGAACACACGTATCAGTGACTGCACTTAATGCTCAGATATGACACCACCCTGACCCTGTCATGCTATTAGTATTATCCACAAAGACTCACCTAAACCAGAAAAACCTTCAGGAAATGGGCATTCATTTCAACCTGTTTCTGTACATGTTACATTCAAAAGCAAGAGACTAGTCTAATGTTTACCGAGCCATCGCGGTTTTCTTTTAACATATTTACCCACCTTTCAGCATCTTTGTGTGTCTTTTTTGCCTCTGATTTGATCCATCCCTCTTTTTTACTTCTTTACTCCCATCCCTCTCCTGTTGTGAAACACAAGAGTCTGAAACATACCGTTACTTTCATGGAACTGCACATTTCTGGCAATAGCACTTCAGCTGTCATTTTTATTACAAAAATCTGTACTCATGGCACTACATGTAGCTGATAAGCTATATTTCAATAATACGTTTACTATGAAAAATAAAGGAAATGAACATTCAAATCTATTATTAATCATAATATCACCAACTCAAAGTGTTACACATGCATGATGCAACTGGGGAGTATTTTTTTGTGACTCTAGGTCTGATTTGTAGAACTCAAGTATAATAATTTAGTTGATTAGCTGTTCAAAACACAACCAAAATTATTCCAAGTGTGTCTGAGTAACATAATATCTAGATTTTAAAATGTGACTAAAGAGTGCCTTGAATTGGAGAGATTTTTGTTAGCTGCAGGTTCAGTTTGTTATTTAGATTTTTTTCTGATAAATACAGGTAGCTAAAATGATTCAAAGTTTCTGTTTCCTGAAGTCGATCACCTTGCCTTCTCATCCATCTATTCAGACAACTAGGTACTGTGGGGAAGTGTGTCCCTCAAAGTCAGACAGAACAAAGCCCTTGTCCCTCATGAAGGCAGTGGGAAGACAGTGGAATTCACACTCTTCGGGGCTGAACAGTGGTAATATTATTTGATATTAAATGAAGGAAATCAGAGCTGAAGAGGAACATTGTGTGTTTTGAGATTTCCACACACACATGGCATACACGATCCTAAAGGAACAGTATTCCTCTGTGTGGCCCAACACAGCTATTGCATTTTAAATCACTATAGAAAAATGTTAAAAATGCGACTGTTTGATCTTTGCCTTGTTGTCTAACATTGTATTATAATTGATTCCCTCTTTTCAAAAAGAAGTGATTTTGGTTTCCCAGCAACCATGAATTACAGATAAGATGGACTCAAAAGAAAGCCCTAACTTTGGCAATGTGACAGCATATAACCTTGCTATGACTCCCTTACTCCTCTTGCTAACCACTGATATTTGAAGGTGAAAGATACACGTCATACCTAATCCCAGAGGGTCATATGAGTTCTGTATCTTGAGGCTCAGTGTGATCTTTTTTGCGTGCTATGACGCTTTCTAGCTTTCGATAAAGCTGTGCTTTGCATTCTGTTTGGCTTCCAGTATGCTATTTGTGTGTTATTTATAATGTGATCTGCTGCATTATGGAATACACTTTGCATACTACAGACATTCTTAAAAAAAAATCAATAAATCTTTAGTCCTTTAAAAGGTTACATTGCCTTAGTCTGCATTTGTCCCCTGAAAAAGAAGATCTTGGGCCATGACCAGAGCTTCTACATCCTACTATATTGCAAGTAGTAAACAATAATTATCTTAAAATGAGTACGGGTCTGACCAAGCCCAGGCAGTTCAGTTATCCTTGTGCTGCCACTTCTCTTCCTCTTACTGAATAAACCATGAGGGGCAGGTAAACTGAAAGGGAAACGTTAAAAACCACAGGCTTGATACGCAGGTCTCAGCAACGCTACCGTGGTCTTTGTCTGCCTTTGAACCCTTCCCCCTTCGCTCATCTATACAAAGCAAATAGCAGCGACATTCTGCAACCGTTTCAATAGCAGAACAGACTGCAGCTGCAGATATTTAGTAGACAATTTGTATTCCTAGGCATCAGCTAAAAAGAAGGGTTGCTCAGCGTCATTCAAACAAAAAGCCTCAAATCATGTAGCAGATTGCATGTCTCCTCTTTTCTCTAAAAATGATATGTCTTTATGCTTCCTCCAGAGCTATTTCCCTCATCTGTGTGCTTCCTGCAATAAAAAATTTGTTATTTTTTCCACCTTTTGATTTTTGTTCAGGCAGTTGTTTATTTTTTTTTTAAATGCCATGGGTACCACATTAATAAACCACTTCTTCCCATTACCTTGATTGTTTTGATCCACTGCAATGGAAATAACATTTGAGTGGCAAGACAGGGCAGGGGCAGAAAGCACAGTGGGTAACACTGAAGAACTTTTTGTACTTAGTCAAAGGTTAGTGATTAGTGGTGAAAGAGGTAGTTAGGGACAAACTAGAGCACTAGTAATTTTCAGATGTGCTAGATTTAGACTTTCTGCAAGGGTTTACAGTCATATTTTGTTTAAAGGATAGCTGAACAACAGAAGATGCTGAGGAAAATGTGCCCAGCCCCCAGGAGCTAGAAACAATAATTCTAGCAAGGCTGGGAGTGCAATTTCTTGTTGGCTCAGGAGCTGGAATAAGCTTTATATGCTTATCCAAACATACCCTTTAAACTCTCCGGGTTCAGCCATCCCATTAGGTAAGCTAACTGGCTTAATTATCCCTGAAAAGCCAGGTGAGGTGTTGGCTGCCTAGCACACAACAAAATGTTCTCATTGAAATTCATAGCTCTGAATGGATTTTATAAACAGCAGGTCTTCAGAAGGAATCACGCAAGTGGAATTTTGCCTGTGCAGGTTGCAAAAGGGTACAGATACAAAAGCCTGCACTTGCTCACAGATCCTTTTGGGACTGCTACGGAGCTTCGGCTCTGGCATAGCCGCCTTACCAACATCCATACAGGGCAGTTATATGGCACTGTTACTCGGTACCCTGTCCTGTCAAGGACTTGGTAGCGTTCAAGCGCAGGGGAAGAAGTGAGGACATTCTGATTTTGTCATCCAAACTGGTGGTTTCTACTGGTATCAAAAAGTATGATAAAAGTCTGCTAGCTTTTACAATGGGGAAATGTCACGGAAGGAATAGATTTTTTTCTTTCTTCCACTCTGTGCACCACATTACAGTCTGTATGCACACTTAATGTGTTGTGCCAGCACAAGCCCTGGTGGGTATACAGAGAAAAAGATGTGCCTACTCAAAAACCTTTCTTCAAATGCTTGACACTTATCTAATAAAACTGAAGCAGAACAAAAGATGTGAAACTGTCCTGCAAATTCATTGCTACACTGTCGTCCTTTTGGTTCTTAAAGTCTCCACAAGCCTGAGAACCAGCACTTCGTGTTTCCCCTGTTCTTGTGCAGGGGGAGCTACCTCTGTCCCGCACTTGGGACCCTGTAATAGTTTCTCTTCTCAGAGTCTGCGTATCGATCTGCCAGTCTGGTTATGAGCTGCACACAGCAAGGACTGCCTGGTAAGAGGGATGTGCATGTTGGGTGCTACTGTAGGTAATAAATACTGGGGACATAACGAAACAATGCCAGCTGCTGCCCGCTAACGGGCTGGTGGTACCTGCTTTTTGTTGCGTACATTATCTTTTTCCACTTTATGGAAATACTCTAAAATACTTCAGCGCTTAAACCAAAAACCCCAAAAGCCCTTTCCATGGATTCTGCCTCCCTGCTAGGAACTCCAGCCAGTGTAGCCTGTGCCTGGTGCTTCCCTGCCAAGCAGCAAGGCTGTGTCACCAGAGGTGGACATGGGAGGTGGGGAGCGAAGCAGAGAGCTGAAGACCACAGTGGAGCTTGCTCCTACCAATCAGTCATGTTTCTGGGGGCTTTCTGGGGGAGTAGGTAATTCACCACAGCAGTGCAGGATCTGGAAGTAATTTCTAAACGAGGCATCCTTGTGGGAACAAAATATATCACCTGAATTATTTCCACAGCGTCCATTTCTACTGTTACCCAGCACTCATCCCTAACTTGAAAGCAAGAAGCTTGCTTCTCCTTTCCCCCCCCCCCATAGTATAAGCACATACAAAGGCATTATTATAGTTCTTCAAAGCATGAAATTCCCTGCAATTGTTTGCAGTCAGCAGGACTGAGATAGGAGCTGTTCCCGTGAAGGAATATAAAAGCAGTTAATGCCAGCCACTACACTGCCAGACTTTCCATGTTGCTGGTAGGAGCAGCTATCCCTTCCTATTGCTGTGGCTCTGCACTGGCTAACAAACCATGTATGCTTGTCTGGCTGAAGCCAAACCTGCATTTCTTTTTTCTTTCCTCTCCTGCATGTTTTGCTTTTCATAAGACCAAGTTAAAGCTGAAGACACTGCTCCTCAGTACTGGTAACCTTGCTGCTCTCCTACCATTTCCCCCTTACGTCTGCCCAAGAATAAGGTATCTCATCTGAGGAATCGGCAACATCGTGGCTTGTGTGGGGAGCGCGCACATCATAAATTCTTTCCCAGAGAGGCAAAGCAAAGAAACGTTAGATCTTGGAGAGCAGTTGTGATCTTTCAATGACAGTTGCTTAATGGGAAACATTTCCTATGCTATATAACTCACAGAGAATATGTAAACATACTCCCCAGTGCAAAGTAGATCTCTGCTTTTAATCTTTTTTGGAAACCAGAGTAGAACTTCAGCACATGGTGCAACTTTCCTTGGAGTTTAGCTTTAAAATGTTCAACATTTATTTGCAAAAATGGTTCCTTTTCTGAAATGTCACAGTATGCAGAAGTTGGTGGTTTTGGGGTTTTTTGTTTTTGTTGTTTGGTGGTGTTTTTTTTTTTGCTTAACATGTTGTGCTTTTGAACATTTTCAGAGATACTATGGGCCAAAAGAGCTGAGAGTCAAATCCAGGGTCTAGTAATTAGAGTCCCTGTCTTAAATAGATGTGAAGTAGTACAGAATTCTGGGCTCTATACAGTGTTCACATGAACAGAGGAGTGATGATGATGCACAGTGACAGGGGTTCAGTAAGAACCGTTGCTGGATGGCAAGAAGGCTGCCTCAGCAAACCACCTGTCTTCATGGTGGTGAACATACAGCCGAGGGAGGCATTGGAGAACAGCTTGTATCCCATGTGTGTTCTCATCAATAAGGCTCTTCCTGCCTTTGGCTCTTCGCTCACATTTCCTCCTCTTTTTTCTTTACCTGACAGATCATGAGCCTCGGTGGTTTGCTCAGATCCTCCTGCTGAATACGCGTTTTGTGTCCAGCAAGGAAATTTTGTGAATAACCAGCGAAAGCAGCCCTGGAAGAACGCACCTGCAATGAGCGGTGGTCTGCCTGTTGGCAAACCAGTGTACAAAACACGCCGAAGACCGAATACAGTCAAGGGACTCATGATCTGCTAGCAGGACGAGCACAGGCAAGGGAAGAAACCTTATTCATTGAATGCATTATCTGCCATGAGTTATTTTCTCAGCTCTGTTTCTGACAGTGAAATCAATTATCCTGTGAAATAAACCAGAGCCTCACTACTTGACACATTTAAAGTTAGACTAGAAGGAGAATACACTTGCTTGTCAATAGGGAGCACGTCTGCATTAGCAGGGCAGGAGCTCAGATGAGCTGTTGCAGTGTCCATTTCTATGCCCACAATGCCATTTAGGGTTTTTTTTAAGAAACGGAGGGTGGCAAGGCAACACCAGACAGCAGGCAGGACAAACTGCAGGCTGCAAAACCACTTTGTTCATTAGCTGGCTGGAGTTTCTGAGTTCCATACAGAACTAGGTATTGTTTTCAACATTCATCTGGAAGGGATGGATAAAAAGGCTGCTTATGCATAGAAAAGTATGCATACACAGGAGGACAACTGAAAATGAGTTTTATGCACAATCTCTTATTTTGGTGCTTGCCACCTGTTAAAATGAATGTCCCATTTTTCTATGCTTTCCCATCTGGTTGGGAACAAATGATTTCTCATTTACAGTCCTCCCTCAGAGATTTAATGGTCATTTTCTCCATCCTCTGAGGGCAAGAATACTTTATGCACCTTGAAAAATA
Source organism: Falco naumanni (assembly GCF_017639655.2). NCBI lineage: Eukaryota > Metazoa > Chordata > Aves > Falconiformes > Falconidae > Falco > Falco naumanni. The sequence goes on along the minus strand of NC_054054.1, from coordinate 6,395,983 downwards.
AGCTGCTACTTGAGCAACTGCTGCTCCTGAATGGACGCTGCCCATTGCAGCACCACATTGAGCACCAACGTAATTTGACTTTCCTGACTTTCTGCACAACCTTCTCTCTAATAGTTTTGTTGTGAAAAAAATAGGTAATTTTTTCCAACTTAAACAAACTTTGGAAAAACATTGATCACTTCCTTCAGGCTGCTTTATTTCAGAAATGCGTTACTGTGGGTAGGCATCCTGCTGCCTCCTGCTGCTGTGAAAGGTGAAGTCTCCTGCAGAATTATTATGCTTTTTGGTACAAAGAGCAGAATCACTGCCCATGATTTCAGAGGTTTTCAGAAAGGGCTTTAACCAGGGTATTTTAATCCACTCCCACCTTCTGGGTTTCCCCCAGAACAATGTACTTGGTTTAGTGTAGTGGCCAAAGAGGGCGATAATGTCCTTTAAACTGCAAAACTTCTCACCTTGCAAAGGTGAAAGTCTCAAGGTGAGAAAAATGGCAAGGCATTCTAGCAGTGATGGCAGACATCACGACATTTGCAAAGAAGGATGAGAGCCAGCCTCTGCCTGTCAACGGCAATGGTGCCGAGCAGGGCCGATTCCCATCAGCATTTAATCAAGTAGCTTACTTCCCTAAGCAGGTACTTTATTTAGAGGAGAGCTGTTGCTTTGATTTATATGGCAACTGGAAGTTGATGTTAATTTCTAACAGCTTTCTTGTGTGCCTCAAAGTTTCAAAGTGATGAAATATTTGCATATATATTAGGGAGGATACCGCAATGGCTCCTTTATGAGTACATCCTAGCATTTTATTGCATATTGCAGGTGATAATTTTGAAAGGAAAAAATGATTTTGCTGCCACATTTCTCATGATATCTCCCAGAATACATTATAGATCCTAATTGACACCATTATTTCAAGATGCCCACAGACTCGAGTTGTTTTATAGGCATATAAAAACAATTCATTATTGTCCTCTGCTAAATTTAAGAAATTTTTTTTTGTATCTGCTAAAACGGTTTACAGCTACATGTTGGAAAGGAAAACAAATGACTGTCAAGGTTCAAAGGAAAGAAAATGTATTAGAAAATGAAGATATTACTTGGATTCTGCCTACCAGCTCATTTTTTATTTTTGCCCCCTAAGTTTAGATGATGAATACCTGTAGCACTTAGAAACATCATTAGAATAAAGAAAGGAACAGAACTGCTCACAATCTGGTTTTTGTTTGTGTTGACAATAAGAATACAGGAATTATTTTCACTTATTATGTAAGACTTTTGTATTTAAGGCTATTTACATAGTTAAACTGAGCATATGCATGTTGCTGAAAATGATAAATATTTTGCCATTGTTTTTCAGTACTGCATTTGGCAGTTTTTCTCCCCAGACTTCTATCAAAGTGCCAGGACATATTCATTATTCCTAATTCCCATGTGTATTATATATAACCAAAGAAAAATATCTTTGACTTAGTATCTACTTTCATCTCCTGCAACCGTCTGCCCATTACGAACATGTTTGTTTATGAGCAGAAAGCACATACGCTTTCACTTTTTAAAGCAGGGTGTAAACCCACTGATAATGAATTAATCTGTGTTATTAAAGTGTCTCTTAAATTCAAGTACAATGACCACTGTGTGAAGATGAGATATGTGGCTATGGCAGCTAATGAAGTAGTCATCATTATTTTAAACCCGAAGTAAGTCCACTGCAGTGCCATCCTGCCTGTTGTGATGCTGGTCCTGTGCAGAGCTCTGCTCACGGGCATCTCTGCCCTGGAAGGAAGTCGACAGCCATTCTCACTTTCTGTCAAGAGAAAACCTCGGCAGCTTTAATATCCAAGAGTTCATTAAAAGTCTGTGCCCATGTCCCCCTCTTCTCCCCACTCCCTTTGGCAGAAATAGTTGTGTCCTGTTGCTTTTTACTGACCCAGCTCCTCCACCAGGACTCACCGCGCTCTCCGCACAGCCTGGGAAACACCAGAGACCCATTTGGCTGTGCCATTGTGCTCTTCGGGTCCTTTTACTGATGGTCACATGCTGATTTCTCTGGCTTCAGGACAACTGCTAAACGTTCCACAGCATCATACCTCCAGCAGAGGTTCGGCGTGCGGCAGGTGTGTGCCTTTCTCTGCCTAGGAGCTGCACCTCGTTGGTGAAGGGGGTCTGCATGGGGGCTGTCTCCACACGGCACCCCGGTCCTCTCCTCACACGCCGGCGACTTGCAGGTACTTGCAAAACTATGATCATTTGAACTCAAAAGTTTTTTTGGAGTGGCACGCCTTAAGGAATGTTTCTGGTGGAAGTAGCGCAAACGTCTTGCTTCACAGAAGGTGAAATATGCAAGTCAAGCTGTAGGAGCTAGATGTTCCGGAGAGTCACCCTCAGACTATGTACTGCGCCGTAAAATTAGCAAGCCTTAGTCTAATTCATTCTGCAAGCTGCCTGGATTTCTCATCTAGCCAGCCACATGAGATACCCTGGAGACTCAAAGTAGGATTGGTAATGGCCTGGTAGTTCACAGCTTCTTGTATTTTCTTCCATGTGGTGGTCAAGCACTGGAACAGGCAGCCCAGGGAGGTGGTGGAATCATCCCTGGAAATGTTTAAAACTCTGGTGCTTAAGGACATGGTTTAGCAGCCGATTTGGCAGTCCTTGATGATCTTAAATGTCTTTTCCAACCTAAATGATTCTATGATTCTGTCTTCCCCACCCGGGGGAGCTTTATACCCCCCGCAGCCCAGCTCCCCCTCACCCCACCCCCCGGTGGAGTGCCGTGGGGCTACGGCACCTCCAGGGACACAGGGAGGTGGGGACTGGCTCCTACCGTGCCCATGGGCTGCAGCCACAGCCCAGCACCTGTGGGGATCCAAGCCTGGTGGGGCAGCAGTATTTATGTTGAAAAAGTTATTTTTAACTGCTAAGATTGATAATGAACTAAATAAATAATTTAAAAAGCTTCATGTGCTGCAGTCCTAAATTTCACTCTGAACGTCATGTGCTTTCGTGAATTCTTAAATATTTTGCTAATTTCTTGTCCAGTTCTCTAAAAAAAAGCTCTGAAAAGTCAAACCAGAAAATACCGGAGATGACACCGTAACTCCTCCTTCTAACTTAAGCTGGTTCCTAAGAGCTTTTCTTCTTGCCTTTCCCAATATGAGCAGTTTTCTTTTTTTCAGAACACGGTGGTAATCAAAGCATGCTCCTGCCCTGCTAACAGCAAACACATTTAAACATGACGGATCGCTGTAGCTTAGCAAAGGTCTGTCTATGCTCCAAATCTATACACGCCAATTCTGCATAGCAAAGAGTCTGCACTTTTTCCAGCTGTTGAGAGCACTTAAAACCATTGGCCTGAGGAAACACTTTCATTGTTATTTGATTTATACTTGCAATTTTGCAAGTACGTTGAATATTCAAATTTAGCATATGTGCCCAGAAATATTCTCAAAACTACATGTTAATATATTTAATGCAATGGCCCAAACCTCTCTCAGTCCTTTAAATCAATACCTGAAGAAGGAATATAAATCCTTAAAAAAAGTATTTTATGAAAATCAGCCCAAACAAGATTCTGTTCTTGAACTAGAACGCCAATAACAAAGCCGATACCAGAGCCGGCCCGATTTCCACCAGATCATCCAACACAACAGGTTTTTGCTCTGTACTTGCAGACTGCATTTCCTATTCATATGGTGATGGACTGAAGCAAAATACACACAAGCCCTCTTCAGCTGGAGATGACCGCAGAGCAGCCGGCATTGTTACAAGCAGGAAAAGGTTACGGCTGACCCAGGAATAAGCTGCTGCCTATGAAACACGTGAATACTTCTTTGAGCCTCGGCTACTTCAGAGGCGGTGGTCAGGGGTGACAGCTGATCACTGCTGTTCACATCGAAAGCTGCAAGATTTGTGCGGTCCTCCTCAGAAAGCCCACCTTTAGGATGCTGCAGAGAGCAACTGCTGCAAAACACGTAAACTTCTAATGCCTCTTTGCAGTCCTGCAGGAGGTTTGTGGTAAGCAGAAGCCACCATACATCTTATGGGCTTTGTTCCTTGGTAGTCCCGTGGAGTGTTACAGCGCACCACGCTTTAGGAGAGCTTGTCTTCTCCTGGCCAGCTGTGGCTGTCTTGTCCTCTTGTGTTCTCCTGGCTGTGGTTCATCTCCCTGAGTCATCCCATCCTCGTTCTCTGGAATTTCATATTACATAAGATACCAAAGTTACACACATATCATGTTGTGTAAGGTTGTATGTGCTGAAACATGAGCAGTGGAGATGGAAAACAATGTATGCTAGGGCCAAAAGCAATAAACCACCACATTTCTGACAGCTTTACAAAACAAAATGCTTAACACTTTTGCCTCATGTTTCAACTATTTCCCACAAAAATAAAATGCTTTTTTTTTTCCTCCCCTGGAGAGGGAAAATTATTTCTGATAATATTTTTTTTTTCTTAGTAATTATCATCAAATGTTTGCCTGGACAAAATATTTGTAAAAATCTGTATTGCTCTCCAAAAAGAAGCTCTTGTGTAACAGTAAATAAAAACAACGTCACTTGACCTGGGTTAAACTATTGGCTTCTTTGAAATTTCAGAAATCTTGCAGCAAATCACAAAATCAGGATTTCAGGCTTTGGATAACTCTGCCAGGAGCCTTTTTTTTGTGTGTACACTTTTCCATCTTGGATAAATGGGGGTGATTTCTCCTGCATGGCTTATGAAAACAGCATCGTTGTCTGAGCAGCTGGAAGGCACAGCTAACCCTGGCTCTGCTCCCCGTCAGCAGCACCCTGTGTCTGGCGGCTCTGTGTTCAAGCGAGGTCTTCATCAAGTCCTCAGCCTGAACTTCTGGAGCTTCCTGACTACCCCAGGTCTTACCTGGCCCTCCGATGGTGTAAACTCATCTTTTCCAACGGCTCACTTAAACTACATCGTTAACAACTGTCAGATGAGGGGGGTTTGTTACCCCTTTTGTCCTCTGAGGCCAGAACTGTGGATGCAGGACAGTACTCTGCTTTGGCAAAAGTAAGTTTTTAAATGCACGTGCTGTTATGTGTTGATACCAAGGAGGCAAATCAAAAAAGCATCACACTCACTTGCTGGAGGTGAGGTTTGGGGCGGTCCTTGCTTTTAGTGGTAGTGTCCCACAGGGCCTCACAGAACAGCTTTTTCTTCTGACCTTTTTTTCCTCTGGCAAATGAGTCATTATTCCTCAGGAGCAGTGCTGCCCAGGAACTTCAGCTTCTTGCATTAAGATAAAGAAGTAACCTGCAAACATGCTTCGCTTTTAATGACCTGTAGCAATAAACTGGTGATTTTGAGCATACATTTTTTGCCCATTATTCAAAAGAGATGATGATGATGATGATATGATGATAACAACAATAATAATATCAATAATAATAATATCAATAATAATATATTGTTTTACATTTTAGACACGATTTGCACAGATCCAAACCTGTTCCCCATAAATGTTTTCCTGATCTGATTTTTTTGATCAAAGTCCAAGATCCAAAGTCACTGAAACATCGAGTGTCCTCAGTCTGTGTGTTTAGATGTATACTTTGCAAAGCACTTCCTATTTTTATCATAGATTGAAGTAAAATTCAAGGGGCGAAAACAATCCCTCACAGAGGTTTAAAGTCTACACATACACTTATGGCTTAGAACCATCATTAAAAACCAAAAATAATACGAGGATTGCAAAAAAAAGACTTATCTTGCTTTCTAGTACTGGTGATGAACATTTAATTCATCAGCTAAATTATTTACTGCATGAGCCTGCCCAGTTTTCATACCCATGCATTTGTCCACAAGCAGATTTCAAAATTCTCGTTTATTTGTTATGCAAAATATTATTGTAAATAAAAAAACTGCGAATCATAAATAATTGTACTTTGCTAGTTGTTCTGACAGTTTCATAGGATCTAGAGACAGCTGTGCCATTTGGTTCCTCTTGTGTAACTTGGTGGACCATGCATGTAGCCATGACGGACCAGATCTATTTCTAACGGAGGTTAACTTACTTTCCCCTGGGAAGCATAAAGTGATATTAAGTCCTGTCCCCCCGCAGCGGAAAGCAAATTTATCTCTTAAATATACAAAATGTGTCTATTTAAGTATGTAACTTGGAAGCTATCACTGTTTCTGCTTAGACTGGATAAGGGGCATTTGAATCCATGACAGGATTAAAAAAAAAATTATTCTTATTACTGTTCTCACCCATAACTGGGAGACCGGTGGCTGTAGCAGTCTTGATGAGCTGGAGGAACAAGTCCGCTCCCTTGCAGTAAGAATGAATAATCCTTCCTGACTGAAGAGCTGCAAAGGTATTCCAGAACCTATAAAGATGCTCTTTATAGGCTAATAAAGCCAGAGCTGCAGCAGAACTTGATTAATCAAATATTTGAGGAAAAGGCATGAGAAAGTCTAGAGGAATTATAGAGGAATGAAGGCAGGTTAATTAACATTGATAATATACAGCTGTGGGCTGGCTTCACAAGCAAGAGGGGGGAGGGAGGGGGGGAGAGGGAGGGAGAGGGAGAAGGAGAAGGATGCAGCAGAGGCAAGAAGCAGGGTGGAGTGGCCTGAAGGGTGTGAAGAAACAGCACGGACAGTAGATGGACTGTTGAAACCTTGTGGGGGGTTGGTGGCTGTGCTGGGGTGAGGTGTGGGATCTACTTATTGAAGTTAACCTGGTCCGGGGTGGTAAAAGCCTTGGTGCAGCCGGTTAGTTTGCTAGTGCTGTGACAAGAAAGCACTCCCCATGTGAGAGAGGGAATTATGAGAGGAGGTTTTATCCTTATTACTAGCTGCGCAGCAGAGTGACACTGAAGATGTCACTGCCCTTCTGCCTCAGTTTCACTCTTTCTGTATAAAATGGAGGTGCCAGTGCTTTGTATTGTGCTGGTTCAGTGAATTTGTGACTGCTTCTTTAAAGATGCACGTACACCTATAGCAGCATATATAACAGGTCTACCTAGTTTATGTATGATACTGTAGATCTCATTTTTCTGTTTTTCTTCATTAATATCAAGCCAGTTCCTTTGATACCAATTTGATTTCATAAGTCTCAAAATATCATAAAATAAACTCTTCCATATTTGTGTGGGCCATTTGAAAAGAGTTGGTTTGTTTGATCTTGCAAGTAGAAATAGTTTTACTTCAGCAGATACTTTCTGCAATATGGCACAGTATGTTGCCCAGCTTGCTGGAGCTGTAGTCACATATGTCTCCCTCCACTAGTATTTCGTTCCCACACCAGAATTAAGGTTTCTTATTAAGAATAGTCACGCTGCAAAGCATTACTAGGGGATTAATGAAATATATCCAAAATGAGTATATAACACTGGATGTTATATTCCAATGCACAGGTCGCACTGCTGTTGGTCAGGTCTTCTTCAGACGCACAGGACTGATGGGCAGCAGTCCATGGCCAAGGCTTTTGTGAAATGGTCATGCTGCCTTCTGGCCATGCCTTTCCCTAAGGTGTTTGAGTAGCAAAACACTGTAGCAGTAATGACTTCCATTTTGTTCTGCACGTTTCAAAGCCTATAAGACCACGTGTGGGGCAGCCCCAGTCTCCACGCTTGGATCCCATCACTCTGTAGATTCTGGGATTAGAAAAATCAAAGTGAGAGCTCAATGGTAGTTCAGCGTTTCACCTACAAAGATGCAAAATGAGTGCATTTTGCACCCCAAGTGTGATTTGGAGCTCTTAGCTATGGAAGACTCGAAAGCCCAGAAGAATAAAATGCTTTGATAACTGAATTAGAAAAACAGTTGGGCTGGGATCCTTACTTGAAGCCATTCTTCTTGTGATCCATTCTGTCATCCTATGTGGGATAAATCACATGAGACCAATGACTGCATCATACCTGAAAAAAACAGGCAGCCTAAATTATGCCTAGTCTTGATGGTGAAGGGAAGAGTCAGAGCACGTTTTCTCCTCCCCATCCAATTTTCTGTCCTGGCAACTTAAAAACTTTTCTGTGACCTCAGTGATTCCTGGGGACACTTAGTGTTTCTCCATTTACTAGAGTGTGAAAATTGCCCCTTAACTATGCCCAGGGCAGCTATGAATAACGAGAAATGGAATAAGGATGGGCATGGCTCCTGTGTAATAAAGGACCACATCTGCCAAGTAAGGGCATCACCTAAACTATAGCCGAAGAATGGCTTTATTTCATCTTCCTGACCCCTTACTGGTGGTGGAGAACAGCTGGAGATGGCAACCCCCTGGCTGGGGGAGGTGAGGGCATCTCCTTGGGTTCCCTTGCACCTCTCTCCAGGTGCTACCTGGTGCTGATGTGTGCAGCACACATTCATCACTCCCACGTGCTGCAGGGAGAGGTAGCCTGGGAAGATGAGGCTGCAAAAGGGCTGTTTCACTCAAACAAAGAGGATGAACCTAGTAAACCTGCTGGCCACTTTCCATCCTTTGATTTCCCTTTGAATTCTTGCTGTTGATAAGAAATAATGAACTGTTTCCTATAAAGCCGGTTTCACTATTCAAAAAAGAACCACAAGCAGAGGACAAAGCACTGTAATCATAGGCAACTGTGCTTGTTCTCCTGCAATCCAGGTTTCCTTAGTTAAAACTAGGTCACCCGTGGTTTTGGCCAGTGGTTTTATGAAAATGGTCTCATCTAACTCTGATAGGGATAAATCACCCCAGTGACATGCATTCAAGGGATTTGCAGGGCTGGCTTTCTGAGCATCTAGAACAGAAAAAGAATGCTACTATTGCATCCAAATAATTGCTGGTAGCATATCCACACGACAGACAGGTATGCAGAACATCTGCTCAGAACATCCACAGAGAGAAAGCCATTAACCAAATCTGAAGGAAAGGGATAAAAATGCAGGGAATGTGATCAGGGTAAATGGTCTCCAGTGTGTCTGTAGAGAGATTATCTCTGTGCTCCAGGCTGTGAAGAGAGAAAGAGATTTGCTAGACCCTTTTTGGCCATGGCAGGGGGTGTTTTACGGTGAGTTTCAGTTAGCAATGACCTCTCATAAATAAAGACATGAGATCCGTGGACTCAGGCCAAAGGCTCCTTTTCAATTTGAATTCTTTCAGGTTTTATTAGTGCCAGTGGCTCATAAGTTATTGGTTTCTCCTCTTGCCCTTCACGTTATTTGAACCATTCTCTCCGCAAAGGTACCCTCAAGGCCCTCAATTTGCACTTACCCTGGGCATAGCTGAGGGCTGATGAGCTCCCTGTGTGCCCCCTTTAAAAGCTTCCAGACAGCCTCAGCACAGCCTTATCCCTCGTTACTTGGGCCCTTAATAATTTGTTCAAATACAGTACCTCCCACGGAGCAAACCTCCCAAAAGCTGAAGCCTTCCCTTTGCATTTGCTTTAAATGTCTTCGCGAGCAGCTCACGCTGATCAGGGCTTCTACCATTGATTTGTCTCGTTCATGGTATGTGATATAGCATGTTTCATCTAGCTGGTTAGGGTTACTTATAGGATCTATGGAAAGTAAACTTCTCTCTTCTCCACAATACCATTCTACCACTGCTCTTCATTCCGGTGAGCCTCTGAAAAGGTCTTCTTTTTGCATATCAATGCTCATTGTGATTAGTGGTACACAGAGGCTCGATTTTTCTCACAGCTAGCTTACTGTACATCTATATGTTTGATATGTTCCCCGGGATGAAATATGTTGCTGGGCTCTGTGGTTCTGCTCCGCTGCCAAAAAAAGCCATAATGTATGGCAATAATTTGAATTTACAATCCCAACAAGCAATTTTTGAAACAGAAAACACTTCCCAGAATTTCAGAGCAGTGGGGGAAAAATGCCATTTTCTTTTAGAACAGCTTCACATTGCCTGGGAAGAGCAGAAAGAGGGCGAACATAGAAACATTTGAGAAAAATAAGGTTCGAGAGGACTGTACCACTAAAAAATTACTTCTTTGGAAGGAGGCGCATCTTACTTTTGTGAAAGCTGAAGTGTTCTTGCACCTCAGAGGTGCGATATGGCAGGCAAAACCACTGCCTCCCTCCTCCAGCTGTGCTGATGCCAAGGCGGTGTCAGTCCCAGTGCAGCAGTATGCATCTCATCTATTGTTTACAATGGTTTGGCAGAATGTTGGACCCTCATTGACAGCGCTGCCCACGCAGCTGTTACGGCCTGAGCAGCTGTGCTATTGCTGGTGAATAGAAGACCTGGAGGGTTTCGTTGTTTTGCTGTTTTGTCCTAATCTAGTTATTCATGGGCCTCAAAGCTAGGCTGCGGAGAGCGTTTGCCAAGAGGAAACATCTTTGGTTGATAGTTGATTATGACCCTCAGTGGTGATGAGGCTTCCAGCACCAGCCCTGGTAGCTGCTGTGGTGGGGACAGACATCCAGCGGAGATCATCTTTTCTTCAAGATCACTCGGTAGCTGCCATTGCAGTTAGGCTGTGGACCATCTTCATGAAGCCAGGCTCCCTTCTCCTCCCAGCCACCCACTGCTGAAACTCAGTCTCATGCCATGCCATGCCAAATGTGTAGGCCTACTCAAGCAGTTGCAATCGTGTCCCTCTAGCTGGCTCCCATCTAAACAGCAAAACCTTGTACCAGATGAGGAATAATTTCAGAGGTTCCCTTCTAACAGACTAGCTTTCTTCTGGATTCTCGATGGGTCAAGAAATAGCTTGTTTCCAGACTGAGCTTCACAAAGCCTCGGCACATCTGCCCCCGCTTCTGGCTTGTGGTGGCTCCTGGCTCCGACACTCTCCCCATTTCTGTCGTGGGAGTTCCTTGCCTTAGTATCCACAGATGGGGAGCTGGAGCCAGGCTGAGGGTCTCTCCCGCCCGGTGGGAGGCAGGTGCCCACCCGCACGCCTTGCTGCTGCCTGAGGAAGGGCTGCCCTGCCTGAGGATAGGGGCAGATGCTCCCAAGCACAGCTATCCATTCTGCTGCCACCACTGAGTAAGTGCTGAAGCACTAGGTGTAAAAGAAAGAAATAAAGAAATAAAATTAAAATGTAGCCCATATCAAAAGTAATATCATCTCTAGTTTTCTGGCCAAAAATTAGTTTTCAGAAAATGCCTGGATTAAAAAACAAAAAAAAACCCAAAAAACCAAAACAAAACAAAACAAAAACCCACCAAAGAAACAAGCAAACAAAATAGGAATTGCAGAAGGCTGAAGATTGGACCTGTTTTTACTTGTGCTGATGAATCGATTTGTATCAATAATGCACTGATTTATTTAAACAGTGTTCCAGACTGCTTGTCAGTCTCGGAAATCAATTTCTGCCTGTTTGCTTTGTTTGAATTCCACATGCCAAAGAAGAGCTGCATAAATCTTCCTTCCTGTCCATCGCAGCCCTGATTAAGCACGCTAACTAACTCCTTTCAGGACATACAAATACTGATTTGTGATTGATGGCAGCTCTCCGTCATCGCAGCTACAAAGATGGTCTCTGCATTTCTTCCACAAGAAGTCCAGCTCTTCCTACCATGATTTTGTTCACGGTTGGTGGGAGATTCAGAGAGCACAAGTGCAGCCACCAGTCAGCCAGCCCAAATCCTTCCAAACCCATTGCAAACTGGTCTGCGGCAGCAGCTGTAGTGGTTGCATTGTGTTAAGGTGGGGCTTCCTCCCTGACAGATTTCAGATACAGTCCCCTAAGCCAGCGTGGGCTTTGTTACCAAACCCCCTCCTTGAGACAGGTTTTTTTTTTTAATTATTATTTTTTTTCTGGGGTGGAAATTGCTAAACGTCTACTCAAAGCCAGATGAAAAGCAGAGTGAGATTAATAGCTGGAATTGTCATAGTCCAAATGAGTTAGTAAATTAATTATTTCAATTGTTGTAAAGATTAAAAGGAGCCTAATACTTCTCTGACATTGAACTCTTTATATGCAGTTCTTGTGTTACCAGGAAAGTCTGCACAAGTGTTTTAAATAATTCTTGACTTTAATAATGAAAGCTAACAATACCTTACATTATTTGTATTCACAGAATGTCTATCAAATTTAATGCTATTTCAGGGATTTTTAATGGCATTATTAATTGTATCAAAACCCTTAATAGGACTTCTGCTGTTATACAAAATGTTGTCAGAACATATGCTGCGGATATTTCAGCCTAATATCATATTCCACAAGTTTTATGATGGTTATTGTTGCTGGTATAAAAGCCCTGAAATGTTCCATAAGTCACTTCTTATAAGAAGCTGCTGGGTACAAAGCAGCGAGAAAATAATAGCTGGTTTTTGGCAGGTCTTAAATTTAACAAATACGTACTTAAACTAGTCAGGGACTCGGGGGATACTGTATTTCTCTCTCTGTTTTCAAAGCAGAACTTGGGTCAGTTAGAAGTCCTTTTTAATCCTTCCAAGGCAGAATAATTAATAGTTCACGGGCATACAAATTTTTGGTTGTTTGCACTCTCTTGCTATTAGAGCAGCTTTAGTTTCTGTCAGCATTTCTGTTAGCTATTCTTTAAGCTGGAGGCTTGTAATTTTGAATAATGCTCTTTCTGGCCTGAAACTCAGTGATATATGTATATTAATCAGAGGACTTCAGATATTTGTCTGCTTCTTTGCCACATAGCTAGAGTTATGACCCCTTAGTTCCACTAAAGAAAAAGCTGGCTATCTTAAGGGAAAAATGTACGTATAGCTCCACAGAAAGCAGAAACAGAGTAATTTGCAAAAAGAGAACAACGGGAGACCTCATGAAAATCTATAAAGCATCAGATTTATTTCTTGAGGCCAAAACAATCGGCAACCTTTTTTTTTGTTCTTTCCCTTCCATAAAGGTGGTATCAGAAAGCTGCTCTCAAATCAGTAACTCAGTGTCTTGCGAATTAGGGATATATGTGGGTTTCCCCACAGTCAATTTCAGTATTTTGGGGAGCTACAGGCAGTCGTGGCTTGGGTACAGCAGGGTGATCGCAGAGGGGCTGGGCTGATGGAAGTGGGGGAGAACTGCTAGGGCAGGACCTGTGGACACCTGGTTTCCCCACTGCCTCTTCTTGGACCTGGCAGGCTGGTGCCTCTGTGCAATGGGCGAGGAAGAAGAAATCATCAGGAGGAAGGCAATGGCTAACAAACTCACCACTTAAGGAGCTGGAGTTCTGTCTACGGAGTGTATATGTATGTAAACACACACACACGCATACAGATGTGCATGCATATGTACATACATGCGTAAACACACAGCCATATTGATTAGGCTTGGGATGAAATGTGATCTGGCCAGCCAAGCCACCTGAGAGGCAACCATCTATGCTCACCAGGATAGATTTTGATTTTCTATAGCATGATCAGATCACATTCTGACACAGAATCAAATTACCCATCACTGATACCTATGCTGTTTTAAAGCTTTATTTCATCATGATAGTTGTGGGTTTTGTTTTGGTTTTTTTTTTTCACAATTATCAACTCCTTTTGTTTCTTCAGTTTCTTGACAAAGGTTTGTGATTGACAGACAGGAAGGACACCTGATGATGAATTGATGGCAGTACTTAGCCCTTCTCCATTACCATACACCTCCCACGATAAAAGATATTTCAGACCACACCAGAAAGGAAACACAAATTATTGCTATAATCGCTTTGTAGTTCCTCTCTGTAAAACATACCTATCAGATGTGTTAAATGCCATTTATCATTTAACTTTCATATCTCAGACATACAGTTAGATCAAAGCACCTTCCTGAGCACGGGGTGATAGCAGTTAGTCTTTAATTAATAAAACAGTGAAATTAATGCTACTCTACACTCAGATATTCCACTATTTCTGACTTTGAGGTGGCTCATTTACAGGACATATGTTTTCTTGCTGGTAAAAAATATTATGGATCCTCATAGATCATAACTGAGTGTGGTTACAAATTCCAGTTGTTTTTGATAAATCTCAGTTCTAGTACACCTAATGACATCTCCTTTTGGTGTCTGTGAACCCGCAATCTCTGTTTTTTTCTAGTTGAAACCAGCTTTATCAAGCATATGAGAAATGAACCCTCTCAAACTGGCACATTATAAAGGTGAGAAATTATTAGATGCGATTCCCATGACAGACTATAAGTAGTTTGGGAGAAGGCCCAGGTGGAGGGTGTTTTTGAAAGAAGAAAGATGGATTACTGGTAAGGCAGACTGCAAGATACATAGGACAGCCAAAGAGCTAAGAAAGGACAGAAACCTGCGGAAAGATACATATATACAGCTTATATAGATATACATATATATATAAAAGAAAAAAAAAAAAAAAAAAAAGAAAGAAAAATACTTACCTTAGTAAAACTGCCACCAAAACTAATCCAAACCTCATTTGCAAAAACTTCAGGTAATTAAAATTCTCTGTTCACTCTCCTAGCATGTGAAGAAAAGCAAAGCTGTCCCTATCTTTGCCCTGGTACCCTGTTAGCCCTACCTTTTCCTATATTTGCTCCATGTAGCATGTCAAATGCTTGTCACTGAAAGCACCGTTATTTCTATGGGAGGTGCAACGTACCATGACTAAGGTTGTAAACTGCTGAGCAAACAGAAAAGGCATAAAATGGATAAGAGGGGGGGAAAAGAAAGAACCTGCTGTTAAATAATCCTTCAAACACTGTTCTGAACAACTTGACAAGATTAATAAGCTTTTCTCATAATAATCCCTTATAAAATGTGATGTGTAGGAACTGGGAACATCCATTTGTCCTGTGTTAAGCAAAGGACAGAGGCAGATTATTAGGAGGAACTGATTTTGGACTTGCTGACTTACAAATAATTTTTAAAAAGTATCTGGGCCCACTCAACCAGCCATGAGGAAAGAATTCATTTCCTAGTCTGGAAATGTAGGCTCTGCCACCAAAAAAATGAAAGGGACAAACACTTAGATGCAAAGATTCACTCTGTCTTTGTAGCAGTTTCTGATGCTGCCATTCCTCTGTATCTTTCTAAGAGATTTTAACCAGGACTTGAAGTTTTATACTAAGGTTCATTCTCTTTTTTTTTTTCTTTTTTAGGATATACATTTGAAGGCAGAGATGCATTTCTAGGTTATAAACTGAGTATACATTTTACATGTACAATATGTTTTCCAAGATACCAGGTGAAAGCACTTCTACTCGCAGCTGCAGACTGATTAGCAAGAGCATCCCTAAAGTGGTATATTGCACCCTATAGGAATGTAGGGCACAGGCATACAAATCTTATTTGGAGCATGGAGGAACCATTTCCTCACTAAATTGAAGGGCAACTGTCCTTTGTGTCATGGGCAAAGTTTTCTGTTGCTAGGAAATTGAAACTGTTGAAGTTGTTCAAGGACAAACAGCCTATGTTGACTTTATTTTTACCACACACCCCCCAGAGCAGAGCACATATCTTTCCTTGGATGTAGGGGTCCGGCTGAGCCCTCACATCAAGACTTAAGCCATGGAAAGATCTCAGCTTACAGACGGCTTCTGTGATCGATGGTAAAAGAAAATCTGCTTCAAAATAACAGCACAGGAAGCTACTGTGCTGTGCTCCGAATAACCTACAGCACTGCAAAGCAAGCCATAAATCTGCTAACAGGTCTAACACAGATCTAGCTTTCTTAGCAAGTGTGTGTATAACCATATAACATCAGGGGCAAGTACGCACATCTCTCCTTTCATCACCTGAAACCCCCCTAGCTGCTTCACACATAAAGCCCCTGTTGTGGTGCAGGGCTTTGCCCTCCTGGGGATCTGAAGCTGCAGCAAGCGCTGAGGACTCAGTATGGAAATGCTCATCTACTCAGGACCTTATACCTTCCAAATTTATGACAAGTAGGAAGCACAGCACTTGAAATGCTTCTAACCTGCTATGCGAAAGCTAAAGAATGTGTCCTGTCAGTGCCCAAGGACTGTAGGAAGACTTGCCCAATGGTTGTACCCATTACCAGACTAGGAATGAGAGGCATGACCTCTCTTCCTTATACCAAAAATATAAAAGGTGCTCCCCCAGTAAAAATATTCAACATGTCCATGGAGGAATTTCTGATTATAAAATAAATAATAAAAAATAAAAGAGTTAAAAAAAAAAAAAAAGTAAAAAAAAAAAAAATAGAGCGGTGTGGGAGAAGATGTTCTAGTAGTTTCCTTCTAAGCTTCTGAAGGAGATGAAGATGAACAGCAAGATAAGCCAGGTCCCAAAGAATCAGGCAGGCAGCCCAAAATTTTCCCCTGCAGAGCCCTGCCAAGGCTCTGTCTCCTCTGACCTGCCGAAGTGTGTGACCCATTTCATGAAGTCGTGAACCTGATGATTTGTTGCAAGCCAAAGGCAGGCTGAGGAGGCTGACAAGCCGTAGGCTCTGCAGGCATCTGAGCCAGCAGGCAGCAGCCCCTGAGCCCACCACCCAGGCAGCCTAAAGATGCAGGTGGGGCAATGGGAAGCAGTAACATCACGCGGGTAAAGCTTAGCGTGTGCCTGGGCAACCTTTGATTGTTTTAGCCTGTGTTGCTCTGTGGTAAAACCTTTCAGATAGCCCATCAACACTTCTCCAAGGGACTAAGATGAAGTGTTTCAGTGGCCATCCATTTTTCTGGGGCAATGGTCACCTGGCTGGTGAAAGAGGGCCAGAGCACAGTGTCACACAGGGAGACACCCAGAAACCATCCATGGGAGAAGAGCATGACAAGCAGAGCATCGCCCAGCACCACCTGCCTCCAGTTCTCAGAAACTGTGAAGAACGACCACAAACGAGAGGCTGCTCGAGCTCTCCAGCACTGCAGAAACCAGTAATTTCAGTTTCTCCTGGCTGCTTTCCATAGGGAAGGTGGTTTCTCCTCCTTTTCATTTTAGCTCTCAGGACTTAGTGCTCTCTTCTTTCTTCTGCACACGCAAGCAGGGCAGATATGAACTCCTGAGTGTTGAAACGCAGGAGGAAGACAGCTGACAGGGATGGCCATGGACAGCCAGATGCTCAGCTACATGAACAGCCCCAGCACCAGCACCTTCCCATAAAGGTAAAGGACCACCTGGAGACTTCTGCCACCCCACCACCACCAAACCTCAGGGAGTCCTGCCTGCAACATCCCTTGCCTGGTGTTTTATGAGTTTCATGTGTGGACCTGGCTAGGTCCACTAGGATCAGAAAGCTTAGTTGCCTGAAGACTAAGTAAAAGAGAGACGCTGGATTATTTCCCAAAACTGTTTCTCTGTTCTTGGATAACTCAAATTTTTGACCTGCCAGCCTCACTGAATTCACACTGCTCACCTTCCACTTAGCACCTCCTGTTCTGAGAAGTCCCATAGCAAAATTTCCCTTTGAATAAGCATATTTTTCTTTGGAGGGAGGGGTCTTTTCCATACGAGTGAATCTTTTGCTGTTTCCATCAGCATTTGCAGTGTTTATTTCCCCAGGAGGGCTTGGGCAAAGAAATGAGAGCTGAGGCCCGTGAGGTTCGTGACCTCCCTTGCCATCACATTGTTGACTAGATTTAAATAGGTGAAACAGGTTGCCTGGAAGCTGAAGGAGAGGTCACAAATAATGTCTGTATTGATTTAGGCAAAATCCACTACTAGAACAACCTGGCCTTTATTATTAGACTTTAATGACCAGGAATCTTAACTGGTGATGTCACATAATAGCTGTAATTACTTTCCCAGACCACAGCCATCAGCCGTGTTACTGGATGCGCCTCACATGCAAACACAAAAGCAGTTTTTGAGCAGGTGCCAGGCTTGCACTAAGGGCTGCAGCAGGGCGGTGCGGTAAGGAAACACGAGCAGTGGCTGGGCACGGCTAAAGCCAACCAGCTGTGTGGTAGCACCAGGCTTCATTCCACGCATTAGATGTGATGGGATTTAGAGATAAAACACAAGGCAAAAGACCTTTCCATGTCATCTTTTTCAACTTACCTTTGCTTGTTAGCAGCGCATTAAGATTTTATGTAAGTTACTAGGCTAATTCCTCCTCCATCCAGGGCACCAAAGCTGAACCACCGGGTTTCACTACCAGAGACTATCAAATATGCCTCCTTTTCATTCTTTGTCTTTTTTTCCCCCTAAGTTCAGTGAAGTTTTCTGCTGGCTCTCCATCACAATCAGCAAGAGTTAATTAGGATTCATTGTCATAAGAAAAACAGTGCCTTTGGTCCAATTTCACGGAACGCCTGCCCCTGCACTTGCATTGCTGCTAACAGCAGTTTTCATCGGGAATGCGTTCGGAAGGCTCCGAGCGACAGACATGGGGCTCATCAGCTTCCAGGTCAGAGAAACATCTATTTGTAAGCATATTCAGGATTGCTGTTAAGCACGTGATTATTTTCTGAAGTTTACAGATTTTCAGTTCTTGACACCTAACTCTTTGCGACTTGCCTGCTGACTCTGTGCGCGGGCTGTGAACCAGCCCTGTAAATGTGTCTGCTGTGTCAGGCATCTCGAGACACAGGCAGAGCTGGCTCTGATCCTTGATCCACAGTTTCCATCTTCTCTGCTGACCTAACAGAGGTGTTGAGTCCTGAAGTAAGAATCCAGATCCGTAATTTGAATTATTGGGAAAATTTGGTCGGACAAATGCCAAGTGCTGTGGAGGCTGGCAGCTTGATTTGCCTATTGTGGCAAACTGTGTCTGCATCCCATTTATTTCTCTTCATTTTCATAACTCTCCTCTTGCAATCTTTTGTTCTTCTCTAACAGAGCTCGTCACTTCTTCCTCTGTTTCCATTTTGATACACACAGCATGAGTGTCGCCACTTTTAAGTATTTTGTCTGGTATTAAATCAAAGTCGTGTGTGTGTGTGTGAGGAATCCACTTTATCTTCACCTGGGCAGAACAACATCAAAACCATTACAGTGAGAGTATAAGATAATTTTAATGGGGGTAGCAAATAACTTCACTCCCTACCGAGCAGCAGAAAGATGCTATTTCTGAAGCTCTCACATTCTGGATGCTTGTTTTGATTTCCTTGTGAAGAGACCTGCACCAGTCAGTTCCCATTCAGGCCTTGCTTCTTCAAGAAGATGGACACCTTCTGTTCCTGCTTATTGCTGTCGTATGTGTTGCACATGTTTGTTGAAGCTGAACACGAGTACGTGTAAAGAGAAGTCTTACTCCACCAGACTGCCCTTCCTGGAGAAGATCCATTTAACATTTATATCCGATGGTGAGATGTCCCCATTTATGAAGTTAGTGATTTATTTGAACGCGATTTCAGAAACTGAAATGCCCTGAGGTGCACATTGTTCTGACAGGAGTCAAGGTCAAGCATGGGCTGCAGCATGCCAACAAAACAGATGTTTAATCAAAGTCATATAAAATATTTACAGGGAAGCTGCAGCTGTTTGTGAGGCACAGCACATGACATGCCATTTCATATGAAAGTTTTAAGGAAAATGCTGAGATGTGGCCTGGCAATGGCTTAAAATAAACTTAAACTGTCATGAATCTAGTTTTTCTCTTCTTAAAGCCAGGTTGGATTTGTTCTGTCTAAATTAAGATTCATTTTGCCAGGCTGCTCGGTGCTTCTGCCACAAACGGGAATGATGATAGTTCCCTCAAAGTCTGTTTTGTTCCACATTTTGCAGCTCACCTGAAGCTGAAGGCATTATGTTCCTGCCAGTTTCCATCTGGGAAACAGCAGAGCACGACTGGATGGCACTGGTTTCCTGTTCTGGCTTTAAATGCTGCATGTGCTTAAGTCAATAACCACTCTTTTTTCTGACATAGTGTGTGAATGATAAAGATGTGGGGCAAAATGTAGGTTGGACTTCGTGCAAAGAAAGCAGACTGCCTGTGATCTTCCCTCCTGACTCTGCAAACACTTTTATTACCTGCTTATGAAACGAGAAAACACAATTCCCCTTTCAACGTAACCTGGAAAACCTTCATGGTATCCTCCTCCTTTTGCTCTTAATGTTTCAGCCAGAAACTTGCTCAGAATTTCACACCAGGAGATCGCTCTTGCAGCTTTGCTAATGCAGCCCTGTGCTGGGGATGGCTGGGGATTCAACGCTGGCTGCCCCGCCGGCTGCTGCTGCTGCTGCTGAGCAGCCTCTGCTCCTTCAAAGAACTTAATCTCCGCAAAGGATGTTCAGCATTTTGCTTGGTTGAGCCCTTTTTAAAATGAGTGGTGCTTACATTATCATGTGCCCAGCTGGCATGGTGATTCATACACAGACAGATTAGCAAGATAATAAAATTGACACTTGGAAATAATTAATCTTTAATTTAGGAGAGAATTAAAAACATGGGCACAATCCCTTGCAAATAGTTGCATTTGTGGAGTAGCTGATTATGCACAGTCCTTCTCATTTAGCTTGACTGTTCACAGGGAGAAACAATGACCTTGTTGGAGCTGAGGGGAGAAATCTCACCAATTTTTGCTGGGCCAGGATCTTACTTTTCACATATAAGTGCTGGTGCAGGTATTTGCAGACTTAGACTCTTATATTGAGTTCTTGATGCATTTATATTACATTTTTCCCCCCAGGAGACTGATAAGCAGGGCAAAACCCACTTTCACAGCCAAGTCTTTATTCTTTGTGTAGGATTAACTTTTATTTAACAGGGAATAAGTTTAAAGTTATTTCCTTTTGAAAACTGGTGAATAACGAAACATAGGGGTCGGCTCTCAAACGTTGTTGTTTGAAATGCCAAATTAATAGAACAAAAAGGTGATTTTTATCAATACTTGGGATTTTCAGAAACCCTGAATGGGCTTGGATTCCCAGTCTTATCTTTTTTGTTTAAAAGTCAAGGAGGGCTAGATTACGGTTCATTTCAAAAGGCATTTGTACAAGGGAATCTGCATCATTTTGATGCAGAGTGAGATAAGCATCATGTATGATTAAACAGGGATAGTGTCAGCTCTGGCTTTTGATACTTATCTTTACCATCTCTCACAAAACAAATAGAAATTATGCCACTGTTCAACACCGAAAAACCACCCCCTGCCCCCAGGCACCCTCCAAAACTGCAAGAGCAGGTAGATATAAGAATAGGAACAAAGTTTGTATTTAAGAGGCGTAGAAAGTCTTTAATTCCTGCTGAAATATCTCTTCCTCTTGAGGATCTGGCCCTGAAAGAGTCTGGCCTGATTGAAGCAGGATGCAGAGACCTGCAGGCTAGATTTACTCAGGTGTGCTGGGCAGGGTCAGGTGCGTTAAAGATGCCTATTTGCCTCAGATTGAGCTGAAATGCCACATGTGAACGATGTGGATTTTGCTGGGATATATGGTGTGCTGGCCCAGGATGCTCCACAAAAGCAGTTACCTGCTTCTTTATTTTCCTCAGGGATGTTCATGTGAAATGTAAGTCTAATAAGCCATGTCATCATTAAAACTGATCATTTCTGGCTTTGGATGCCTATCACACACTGGTTCAGAGGACACCCCAGAGACATTTTTGCATTATTGACAGTAATTCATGCTTTTATTAAGATTTCATGACCACATAGCCTTACAGCAGCAAGATATTTAGCAAACGTTAGTTTTACCAAATCAATTTGTTTTTCCAGCGAGGCTACCAGCCTCCCCAGTGCAAAAGGCTTCCTTCTCAATCTTGAAGAATTACATTTAACTGTAGCTATGGATAGCAGAACAGAGAGTAGATGGGATAAACTGAACAGTTGCAGCAAAGCCCTAAAGGGAGGAGAGCACAAATAACACCTGCTCTAGATTTCACTTTCTTCCAGCTAGTGGCCTGGGTGAAAGGAAATATTTGCACTGTGTAGCCCACACCTGTTTAATTAAAGTTCAAAGCTTGAAAGATATGCCTTGTTTTTATATACCTCTGAAGGGTGAGATGAAATAGTAGCCATGGTATGGGACAGCACGGTGCTGGCTGTGGGAGGGCAGGTCGCTGGAGAGCAGCAGCTCTTATGTCCACAGTTTGACCAAGTTCTCCCCTTTTTCACTGCAGTGGCTAGTGAAGAGGAGATGGTTTCCATTAAATTTGGGACAGTGACTGGCAGAAAAAACACTGAAAGGAGAATGGGGGAGGCAGCCCAGGTGATGGGAGATGGACAGCTTCTTCCAGTGTTGTGCTGGCACAGTGGTGGCAACTGCCATGCTGGCACAGACTGGAGGTACCCATCACAGCCCTGGTGCAGAGTGCTTTCCCAGAACAGAAGGGGGTTTTTGTGAAGCAACACAAAACCCAGCAAAGATGGCACTTAGCCAAATTCATCCAAACCAAACCAAAATGCTGCTCGGTTTTCCATGAGATAGGAATCAACTCCAGTAATTTACCACTTAGCTCAGGTTTTGCAATTTTTAATTTCTAGCAGACTTCCTGAATTTAAAAGACAGGATGCTGGAAAAATTCTCCATCTCTCTTCAGCTGAGTAAAACAGACACTTTTTCAGGAAAACCAAAATTAAACCAAACCCAGGCTGCATTTTACTGGCCAAGAAAATCTACTTGTACACTGTGGAAAGCCTAGCTCCTCTTCCAGGAAAGGAAGATTGGAAAGGGAGGAAAAAAAACCTAGCAGATGAAAATGGTAGTGTCCATTTGAGATATGGATCCAAAAGCTGGTTGGCGCAGTCCTGAATGACTTTTGGATTGCAAGGCTAGATTGCATGGATTTCTAAGGAGGTTTGCAATTCAATTAAGTTCCTCATATTTCCTGCTTCTGTATTTCCTCACGGTAATGGAGCATGCTGAACACCAAGGACCAGAAGAACAAAAGGGCACGAGAGTGAAAAGTCATTGAATTAAGAAAAGATAATCATATGTTGTAAAAGATTAGCTAAATTCAAGTCTTGGACAAAGCTCCATTGTATTTTGAAGCTCTTACCCTTTCTAGGAAAAACTAAATGAAAATTAGATAAAACCTTGAACTGCTGTGCTTTCCATTTATTTTGTACTCTTTGCACCGTTCTGACCTTTTTATTGCTTGTCTCCTCTCACAAAAGCAATGGCACTATCCAGACTCTTAGCAGTCTTCAGAGAGCACTGCTATTGAATGCAGATATATATATATATATTTTTTTTTTGCCATGTTGTTTGCTGCAGGTGGAAGAATAATTTTAATGCATTTATCTATTAAAATATTTTCAAGGTGATATAAAGTCAATTTATAGAACCCCCAGAAACAAGAAAATGTCTTAGGTGGTCTGGGATGTAATATAGTATCCTTTTCTCCTAGTAAATACAATTATTTTCTTTCTCAGTGCAGGGAGGTGCATAAAAGAGCTTTATGAGCTCAAAGCCAGAGTGGAAGGAATAATAAATAAAATAAACCCATCAATATAGCAATCTACAAGTCACTTGGTTATTTTGCCTGTATTTTAATGTATTCTTGTCTGAGCTCTAATGTGAATGATGTCTTGTTTGCATGACTTGTTATAGAAAATTTATATTCTGCTACATACTATTGTTTGTGCCTGAATGTGGTATTTGCACGCAAATGTGCTGTTGTTAACAAAAATAATGAAACTTTCTCTCTTATGGGATGAGAAGCTACAGTTAGTTAAACCTGGCATCATGACCCCACTCTCACAGTCAGAACGATGAGGTGATGAAACCACGGGCTTCCTGAGCGTGGAAGCATGCAAATGCAAATTCCTCTGTGAATGTGAAAAGGGACTTTTAATAGAAAACCTTCTGCACAGATTTATTGAAAGGCTAGAAAAAAGATTTTAATTCTCTTCCTCTCGTTCCCACTATGAAGAGCCTAGTCTCTGTTAAAAATCAAAGGTTTGCAAAGAAGCCTGGAGTGCAATCTCCTCCCGTTACATAGGGAAAGGAGAACAGAAGCTCATCCAGCACCCATTTCCCTGGCTAGTAAGCACAACACATACTGCATGCTCAATATAAACTCTTCCAATATCAAACATAGAGAATAAAAGACAGAAAGTTGGTGACTTTCTTAGTCACTATATTAGTGAGACTGTTACTGACTATGTTAGCAGTGTGTGTACCCATGCTTCTCTAGAAAGGCTTGCAAGGTGCCAAGATATGGCATAAATATTATTTTTAGTATAATATATCACTTGGAAACTGGCATTCAAGCCCCACCAGGGCTGAGGTGGAAACAGTAGAGTCTGATGGAGAAGGCTGGAGCCTCCCCTGAGCCCATGGCAGGATCCAACGAGCTCTAAAGCAAAGCCACTCTGCAGTGTGGCTTCCTGGTGTGCCCTCGTGACAAGGGGGAATGCAAGCATGGCATGGTGTGCATGTGTGCCATCCAAAAGTATTTGAATCTTGGCCAGTTTTCAGCTAAATTTTACAGAAGACTTCTAAAAAGAGAATTTTGGTTTTACATTAGTGTAAATACCAGTGGAGAAGTAAAGGATTTGAATGAGAAAGAAACTGCAGAGCAGGGGAATCCAGTGCTCCACAGCTCTAGTGGTAATTCGTATGATACTGTTTTTTTGTTTAAATATTGTATTGGGGTTTGGCTAAAGTTATGGGCTTGATTCAGGAGTCAGATGGTGAAATTCCCAGGTGTGTTTCTGTACCACGGCTGTTCTGGCCCTGAAGCACCCGCTGAGCCCAAGATGTGAGTTCCTGTCAAGGTAATTTAGCTTTTGCTGTTACGTCTCAGGATGCAGTCACCTGATGCTGAATGCAGACTCTCCATCCATTCCCACCGGCACTCTCACACCTCCTGCTGCGTGCTCACACTGAGTATTCTGTGTTCAATCAGGTGGCTGTACTAGGAATGCAATCAGCCCGTTGATCCTGCTGAAATCCACAGGTCTGATTTTTGGCTGGGTCTGTGAGCTGATCCCGTCTGTTGCACAAACATGCAAGTGCAGTGGCTGATCCAAGGCTGGGGATGGAAGGGAATGGCCAGGGTTAGAGAGGAGCATGGGGGGGCATCTTTCAGCAGCAGCAATCTCTGATTGCTTGAGCTATGAAACTGTGCCTTTAGGGCCGTCTTATCTCCTATCTGAATTGCTTTTCCGTGAGAGCCTGGACCTAGGTGAGGGATGTCAGGAAGAGGCTTGTTTCCATGCATTTTACCTCGCTTGCTCTTGCTTTGGCTGAGGGATGTGCCAGACTATGCACAGATCCTCCATGTGTCAGTGCCACGCACCACTGGATGACCCATGATGGGTGGTGGCTGTGGTGTGCACACGGTGAGCACCCTCACCCATGCTATTTTCCTTTCGGTGTTGAAGTGGCTTGACAGCCATCTAGATTTACCGTAAAAAGAAGTACAACTCATATTGTACAGATCCTTGCGTGCGTATTTGATTTCTTGACCTGTCTTAAAATGAGTCAGAGCTGTAATTTTTTGAAAGGAAAGCGTCAAAACCCAGGGAGTCTGGCTTGAGCGGGAGGGCTGTTAAAGAGACAAAGGAAGGATGGAGTGGGTAGATCATTACCAAAGGCCCAGCTACACGGGCCCTGCTTCCCTAATGAGCCTGACAGCATGCAGTGCCACCTCTCCCTTCATATGTAAAGCTAATCCCTTGCCCTCTCTGACAGCCAGTATTTACATTTGCAAATGAATCCATCTTCCCGCACTGCCCTTGCGCAGAAAGCTGAGGGACACTGGGTGTGCAGGGACACTGGGTGTGTGGCATCCTCTCCATCGCCCTGTGCACGGCCATCCTAGGGCAGCAACTGCCCCTAGCCGAGGTGTCCCTCACCCCGAGAGGTGGAGGAATAAATGCCTCGGTGACAAGAATACCGATGGGGCTGTCCTCTGGTTGAACTGATCCCAAATGGAGAAGTTAGCCTAACCCACCCGGCGACCCCAGGCAGGTGCACAGAAAAAAGCTGATGCACGGAGACCAGCTTTCTTCAAACATCTCCCACATCCACATTGCTCCCACGCTGGGGACACGCTGCAGGGGCTGCTCGGAAATCAGAAATTGGGGCAGTGGGGAAATGAAGTATTTTTCTTTCATTTCTCACCCTGCCACCCACTTTTTATACACCATTGTCATTTATTCCAATCCCTAATACCCAGCCTTGAAGAGCACTTAGGAAACACATGCCGAAAGACTGTATCTCTGTGCGTAGCACGGCAGCAAAATAAGGGGGAGGCAGCAAAATAAGGGGGAGGCTCCACGTCGGGAGCAGTGGGCGAGCAGGAGCCTGCATAATTGTTGCGTGATGTTCAGCGTGACAGCAGTGGCTCCCACGCAGGCTGGGGAGCAGCCCTTCTCCTGAATTTCATCACTGCTGCCAGAGGCCAAGCAGTCTGCTCCTGCTCAGGGACATGTGGGCAGAGATGTGGATGGAGCATGAGATGCTGCTTCCCAGTGCTGTGGGGCAGGGCAAGGCAGAGCCGCTGCTGTCCCACATTCCTCTGTCCCTTGGCCACATGTCCCTACAACTCACGTGGCTAGGTTTGAGAGAGGTTAGGGAGCTAAGGCAGCCAAAACCTTCTCCAAGAAGAGACACAGGTTTGTAGCTGCTCAGGGCATGAGTGCTCATGGGGGAGTGGGCACGTGTGACAGGGAAGAGAGGAACTGTGTAGTGGGGGATGAGGGTCCATTGGAAGTACCACCAGATCTCACCCTCAGGTACTATTTGATTGAAAGCATTTTCATCAGGCAGTTGTGGTTTCGGGGGACGCAATGTGAAAAATGAGATTTTGTCTTACATTCTCATCTAATGACAACCAAGTCATTGATTTGACTCATTTGCTGGGAATGATCCTACAAATGCATTTTCGATAGGAGAATGAAGGCGAGAAGTCATCTCCCCAGCATGGGATCTCACGGGAATTGCTAAATATGCTGAAGTAGGGGAGAAGAAGATGGAAACATATGCACTGTATTCCTTCTTTTGTTTTCATGAATAAGGAGTAATACCCCTGCAAATGCAGAAAAAGCAAGAAGGGAAATCACAGCCCTTCCTGCAGCACACAGCAGGGAGCTCCATGCCTGGTGCCTGGCTATTGTGCGCCTCCCAAAGAGGGGCTTGTTCTGCTGAAATGCCAGGCGTTTCTAGAGCTAAGGTTATCCTCTGAGCAGAATATATAAATAAGAGATTACTTGCAAGCACTGCAGCCAGGCTTGGGTTGTAGGAAATGTTTGTTTTCGTTTCTGTCACTAAGCAGCAGGGAACCCGTCGCCTTTGTTCTGGAGGTCATACTGCTGGAGATGGCAAATATTGACATACATGGAGGTAGTTTTCATTTTCATATGTTTCTTGTTACCTCTCACTGCTATGTGATTTTGCTTTTCTGTTCTCTTGTTTTCCAACACTTCCCCCTGCCCCCATGCGCTGACAATACTGTCCTGGGTTGCAAATGACATGACAAAACTGCAGAGGATATAACAGCCTCATAACCCTCGCAGCGACTTGCCCCAAATGAGCTGACAACTTCAGCTCCTGCCCAGTGAGATAGGGACAGGGGTCCACGTGCTGGAGGCATTAATTAGCCAGCGTGACAGGGATTCTCTTGCAGAAATTGCACTTCCCTTCTGGTCCTTTTGCAGTTGTCATTTCAGCTCAAGGTTCAGAAATGTCGCCAGGTGCTGCACACTTCATCCGATTTCTGCTTATGCTGTAACCTGGCTGGTGCTTAGATGGAGAAACAACTTTTCAGGGTTATCAGGGATAAAAAGGGAAAGGAAGGTGGCACAGAGACAATTGGCTTGCCCAATATACCTTTTCTTCTCTCTAGCTTCTTGCTTCAGTTAATTTCTGTGATGCACTCTAATGCAGCCAATGATTCTACCTGGTCTTTCTTTCTTACTGGTCATAGAAAAGACTTGTTTCTGTATCAGAAACAATTGATCAGATCTGATCAGATTTAAAATTAAGGAATATTGTCATGCAACTCAACTCACTGAGGTACAGTGGTCTTCCAGGAAGAAAAATTGCCGTTAGGAAACTCTGGAAATGACTGCACAAAACCTGTAATGTGAAACAAGGAAATGCAGACATGGACAACAAAAATCATGCTGGCACTATGAGCTCAATTTTTTTTAAATCCTAGTGTATTTTCAGTTAATCACAGTGGAAACACAGGAAATCATGTTTTAACATTGAAGTAAATATTTGCAGTACTTGTGCATACTGTATACAATAGGAATCACTTTCTCATTTGACATTCTACAAAGAAAAGTGTTAACTTTTACATAAAAAATATATTCACAAATAAAGGACTGACAGGGACCTCAGAAAGACACCTAAATCTTTGAGGTAATTGCTCATTCTTTTGACAGGGGTAATTTTGACAGGGGTAGCTAACCCCCATATTAGCCTATTATGGCAATTAACTGGCTACACAGTTCACATTGATAGTAATGCCAAATTTTATCACCCATGGAGGTAGCTTTTGATTTCATGTGATTCTTGTCACCTGTTCCTGCTATGTAATTTTACTTTCCTTATGCTATGCACGGACAAATTTCCCTTGCACTGATACGTCCTGTGCCGATAATTGTTTCTTCCAAAGACTCCCTCCTCTTCATGTTTATCTGTAACGTTTCTGAACCACCTCAGTAACTGTGACGCCTTTTCAAAAAAGCTATTCCTACATGAATATCCAATTACCCCTTTGAGCTCCCGTAGCGGCAAGGGAGGGGAAGGTGGGAGGTACTCTCATCATATTGCAATTACAATTCTTCCACTGTCCTTTCCCTTTCTTCTGAAAATTATCCAGACTGGAAGTGACTCATTGGTGAGCTGATCATGATAGCAGGTATTTGTTAATAAATATGCTCAGAACAGTTTGGATGAATAATAAAAGATTGCCTCATGGGTGGCTGTGTGATTAGCCATTGACCTCATGTGCTGTTTTTGTCCCACCTGCGTGACTGAAGCATCTGAAGAAGGAACAGAGAGCTCTGATTATAAATTATGCTTTCTGATAGAAACTGTTTGACTGATAATAACTCATCGTGCAATGCCTGAAACATTCAGGTTTCACAAACCCCTGATGATTAGAGTCCTCACAGAGAAACGGCAGCATGCCTGAATCACTCATAATTTTAATTTGGGAACATAATCATAAATCAAGGTTGTCCTCACAAGAGGGCCTTGCCCTTTTGCTTGTTGTATGGGTGCAATTTTGTTCAGTGAGAAGTAAGTCCAAGCACTGGGTTTGGGAGAAATCTCCCTATAGAAAGAAAGGGGTATTGCTCTTCATAGACTCAATATCAAAGCTGTTCATCAAAAGGTCAACGTCTTCCATCTGCAAACAGCAGCCAGGGGCAGCTCTCTGATGTCAAAACATACCTGGTTTGACAGCATCCATTTCTGCCAGTGCTTTGAAGGCTGGGGGTTGACACGCCTGACAAAACACTGCCGCAGCATCTCTGGCTGCCGCCACTCTAAATTTGCCGTGTCTAGGACAAGAGGTAAATCTCTGTGTGCCAGGGGAAAGCAAAGCTATTACATGTCCTTAAACATCTTCAGGATTCTGCCCTGATTTATGTAACCCTCCTGCATGGCAGGGCACTTCGATAGATGGTGATCCCACCCCCACCAGCCAACAATCAATACTTCCCCATTATGGTGGGAAAGGGCCACCTCTCCCCTTTCAGTCCCAGGGAGAGGAGAGGACTCCCCCTTTGTCCCCATGGCCTCGGGAGGCTGCCAGCCAGCTGGTGGCTGTGGCAGGTGGCCCTCTGCTTCTTTCCTAAAGTCACAGAGGCTCTCGGCCAGCTTCCTCTTTAGTCCCCATCCTCAGAAAGGTGGTTTCCAACAAACTGCTCTACTGAAGGAGGATTGTAGATCAATTGGTCTTAAAAACCCAGACTGATATTGGCACTGCTCTCATTCTCTCGTCTGACGATTTATTTCACTCCCAGCTTTCCCCAGCAGGACAAGCTGTCCCAGAACAAAGGAGATTTCATACAGGACATAAAAAGCCTGATCTCCATTGCGACGGCTCCCACCCCAGACCAATGGCAGAGCAATTTAATTTTGCCACGTGCAGGTTCTGCAGCTGTGGCTGCATGCAAGGCTGCTGTCCCAAGCAAGGGACATGTCCCCATGGCCTCGCGTGGGCTGAGCATCCCACCTTTGGAGGGGAGTTCTTGTGCATCACTGGGGGGACTGGGGGAGAGGAGAGTGCTCATCACAGCACTACAAACAAGGTCCCATGTGATCTCCCGTCAGTTTAAAGGACTTCAAGTCCATTAAAGTTTAATCTGATAGACACTTCTCTATCTTCTCTATCATTCCTAGCAGAGGCATGAACAAGCAATCACTGTTGACTAGTTTGAATTTGGTAATGGGGTAAATATGCAAGAGCAATTTGCTTCAGTTTTCTTTATTAAAAAAAAAAAAAACAACAACAACAAAAACCACCAAACATTTTGGGTGAAAAATAGAAAAGGAAGATGGTTTGGTATATCTAGAGAGGTGAAGCTGAATACAATATACAATGCACTACCAAATCCATGCTTAGTGCCCTGTTTTTTTCCAGTGGCATTATAGCACTGAATTATTTATCAAACAGATTAACAGTACGTACATGTATATTTAATGTAGAAATTATCATGTTTACAGAGGGGTTTTAAATTAGCACGTGGGAGAGGCTCCTTCCTTGGGTGTTTGCACTCCTTCAGAGCAGCTGCCCTTCCCCAGCCTGTGAACACTGTGCTATTTTTGAATATATTTATTTCCCTGGGTGTCAATGCTGTTGGGCAGAGGTCTACTAAGGAAGGCTACTGATCCCTCAGGCACAGGGGGACTTTGGTACCCTCAGTAATGGCAGAGAAATCAGATGGGCAGAGATGGGGACCTCAGGGCACCCAGAGGGGATGGGTTGGGTGTGCGGGGAGAAGGCAAGGTCCCGTCAGACCAGGAGCTGACTGGGTGCATCGCCAGTAAGCCTAAAATGGCCTGATCCCACTACTTAAATGTCTTCGGGAGGGAGAAGACACACTTGTCACATGACATGGCAACTCAAGCAAACAAGCCCTTAGCCACCCTCCAAAGCAGTCCAGGTGTTCCAAGCTTTCTAGCGTCAAGACCTCCTCAGCTAAATTCTTACTGCATCCTGAGGGTCTGCCTCTGGCGCACAGGACAGAGTAATTTAATTGAAGTATGGGTGCAGACCCCAAGGTATTTTAAAAATCTTGAGCTGAAGTTCAAATACACTTCTTAAAATGAAGCTCCTATTGAGACATCTGAGGAAAAAAAATTGTACCTTTTCCTCACCCCCCCACCCCCAACCCCATGCGGCCACCTTTGAAAATCACACTGCCTTTAGCTGGAGGTTGGTGTCAGACTTAAACCACCAAACTTAAATATCTGACAAGGCCATTCAAAGCTTCAGTTCAGATTTTCAGTACATTGAGAAAGATCAGGCCTTTGCAAATTTAATTTGCTCATTTCCCAAAGCTGAAAAGTATCTGTATCAACTACAACTTGAATATCAGAATCTGGCTTCCTCCACCCAGCATCAAAGTTATGGCATTCCTCTTAGAAGAAACAATCATTTCTTCACAAAGAATTGTTTTGAGTTATTCCGGGCAGCTCTCAAGAGAGGGGAAAAATAGCAATAACAGAAGATTACCTACAGCTTGCAGCACTGTAGCTAGGGAAAGAATTGCAGTGTTACAACTAAATATTTATAGCAAAACACTTGCTAAAAAGCTCTGTACCGTAAATAATTACCATATTGCTTCAGTCAGGACTTCTCTGATGCAAGCCAGGCAGAGCCCATTCCTGTCTATTTCTGGATGGGAAGAAGCCATGGCACGTATCTCAGTTGCACGCTCCAGGGTCGCGGCAGGGAGGATGCGGCATCCTGGAGATACTTGCCCCATCTCTGATACCACCACCAATGCCTGTACCAGAGTGAGGCGCTACCTGATTTTAAAGCTCTGGCAAGTGCTGTTGCCCAAGACATCCCACTCCCTCTGAGCACAGGAGCCAGAAGACCCTCTGCCCAAACCCTCCTCAGGTCTGGATCTCCAAAAGCAAACTGTTTATTCCCATGAAAGGTGCTGCTGGACCAAAAAAAAAACCCAAACAAACAAAACAAACAAACAAAAAAAAAAAACCACGCAAAAAAAAAACAAACAAAAAACAAACCACAAACTTGAGCAGATGCTGGGCTGAGACCATTTGTTGTTCACCAATGATACCTTGTGTGCTTCGTTTTCTGTTATCTTGGAGGACAAATCCGCTTTTAATTCTTCAGAGATCCAAAACGATCTACTTATCTAAGCCTGCAAAACTTTCATCTGAGGATCAAAAATATCCTGCTGCATTAGGAATAATGAATTTACCCTGTAGGATAATGTATTTTAATCCTTTTGTGAGTTAGCTCTCCCAGTTTTAAACCAGGGAGGCCTCTTAGCAATCTAAAAGACTTGAAAGACTTGATTCTCTCCTACATTAATGCAGACACATATTATCACTAATTGTTTAGCCTCTCTTTAATCTATTTAAATGCATAATATAGACTTCAAACATATTATTCTATTTCCATTTCAAATTGCATATGAGTCATTAAGCAGAGAGATTTGTTCACTGCTAGTTTTTAAATGTTGATAAGACAGCCAAATTTTACCATAGTGTTAGCTTGTGATAAATACCTTTTCAGGTGAGAGCTAGTGGTGAACACCTCTCACAGAGGAAAATGCTCAGGATGGGTGTTGTGTTTACCTTTCTCTGCTTCCTTTCTGCTTTATATTAGAGTTAGATTGATATTGCTAAACTTGGGCATTTGTACTTGACACTTGTATTATGCCTCTGTAAGTGTCTCAAGCCTTATGAAACCATATGCAAGTATTCTTACGAGAAGTCAAATTTGTCATTATTTGGCTTATACCTCAGTAGCTTTGGGCAAATATCCCAGACCTGAGTATTTAGAGGAGCAGCAGGGCTAACCCAACACCTGTGAACCTCAGCAGGTTCTGTACCTCTGCACGTAATGCTTTGCTCTGCTCTCCAGCCTCTCCCCGAGTGCCTTGTCCTTACAAACACAAGCAGGGAATGAAAATAAATGCACTTGGAATATATTATGAATATTGTGCAGAGGAGTCAGAAGTAATGATGTGGGGGAAATAGCTCGGGTACATCTTTGTAAGGAAATATTTCAATTGACTTGACTCCACTGAAATGTTCCTTGACAATGACCTCCCAGCAGGACATGTGCTCCTGACATAGTATAGAACCAAGCACACAAGCCAGGGCTTTGGGCAGAGGCTGTGATGGGCTGTCTGTCCCATTTGAAAGCAACGGCAGCATCAGGATGGGTGTCCAGTCCCCAAAAGCTGAGGTACACATTCTGCTTTGACTTCAGTAAAAGTGGATTTCTCAACTTCTCTGTAACAGATAAAATCTGTAAGAGATCTGACTTTTCCTTCTCCCAGGCTCTACAGAAGGTGAGGAGAAAAGAGCAGGTTCACAGAATCATAGACTCATTCACGTTCTGTTGATTGGCTGAACTTGTTAGAATTTTTTCTTTATGGATAAGTGATTATTTTATATGGAAGAAATAAGTGAGCAGGGATACCACCTCAAGTGTGCCTAGCACTAAGCCAGAAAAAAAAAAAAAAGGTACCCGGGGAAGAAAATATGTGTAAATATGGATGTGAGGCAGCTTCTAGGTAAAGGTTAAAAAGACAGTGAAAGAAAAACAGGCATATAATGGAGACAAAATCTTACATAGTATTCACAGAATTGCAGTTTTCTCTTTTACAGAATCCGAGGACATATACACAAGGCTATTCGAAATGGTTGACAGCTCAGAGATGGTAGACTGAGTAAGCTCTCTTTGTGATAGATGAACCCTGGAGCCATTAAGAGCTCTCCTCAAAATGAAAAGTTTTCATTTTTAAGAGGTTTGGAAATAAAACGTTAGAGGATGAGGTTGCCTTTGAATGTGCTTACATGTATTTACAATCCACATCAGCATAGTGAAACACATCTTAATGTCCACAGGAGGGAGGTCAAATAAAAGACCATATTTCAACTATAAGTTGCCCCAAGGAGCATTTGTCTCATTAATGAGGATGATCGTTTGAATTTTTCTCTTGAGAGTCATTGAAAGGAGGTGATTGATATAGCTGGAGAACAGTGACAAGTAACTTCTATAATTCAAGCAATAAACTAAGTTTCCCCTCTTAAAAGCTCTGGGAGCTGTGGTAAATTTGGTCTGAATTCTCTGGCTTGAAACAGGGCAACTTGAGTAAATGGTAAAGATAGGCAAAAAGGAAATACCAAACGCCTCATGTAGAGATCCGTGTTGCCTTGGGTCACCCACAGCACCGCAGGGCATCCTTGCAAGGCATTGTCAGGAGAAAGCCAGATGTGCACATCTGTATGAATGTGAGGTGAGGTTCACCCTGCTCGCTCTAACAGGAGATGGAGACTGGTGCTGCATCCCTGGGAAATACATGTTTCCCACAGATTAAGTGCTCCTGTAGTGCCGTCACAAGCAAACAAATTAATACATTGCTGAGACTGTCTGGGCAGCTCAGAGACCAAAAGGAAAAAGCAAAAGGCAAGCTCCTTTTTTGAGGTTGTGTATCACGAAACTGGAATTGCTAAAATTTTTATTATATCCTTTCCTTCTCCTTAACACAACCAATGATTTGCCATTACAATCAGGGCAAGCTCTATACATCATCAGGAGATCTGGACAACATCTTTTATACAGATGGAGCAGCTAGACATTACTTGTGTAGTCAAAATTGCAACGGATGGTTGTTTTTATTGGTAGATTTTTTCCAAGTTGCTTATAAAGACTGTTGCGTGGAAAAAGTATTATGGTGGAACAAGGCCATGCTATTTATAGGGTGAATCTGCTGAAACAGTCCTTTTCTGTGATAAAAACTCCGTCAAAATTAACTCAATCTACACAGCATCTCTCTAGGAAGATGGAGATTTGATCAGTTTTGCATGTAAAAACAGTAAAATATCATTCAAGATCACACATTGGCTTCATCTTCAAGGTGGATCTCATGGCTCTGAATAGCTACTTTGCTATTAGACTGCAGGATAAACCACACAAAAGGAAATTATTTAGCACACGTAAGAGAACATTTGCAAAACAATCCTTTTGCTTTGGTATCAGCTCTAGCGTTGGCTTCAATACAGCCTCCCATTCAGGAAATTTCAAAGATCATCAGGAGTTACGTCCACAAATCAGTTTTGGTCGTAAAATTTCAATGTTCTGCTTTCTTGTCGTACCCCAGCCTTTCTGCTGTGACTGCTTCACCTCCTAATGGAGCGTAAGGAAGAAAAGCTAGGCTCAAATCGTGTTGATTCAATGAATTTGCAGCCTGCTTAAAGAACTCTGCTCTGCCCTAACAGGATTTTATGGGAAACAAAAGAAGAGGGGAAAATGGGTTCCCCGGCAGAATAGAAATCCTCTGGTTTTGCTAATGCCAAACTTTATCTCAGTGCCACATGATGATACGTCCCAGTAACACATAAGTAAGCACTGACATCAGATTGGTTCCACATTCGGTGAAAAAAAACCCCATCAAGCACCATTATATCATTGCAATGACCTCCAAATGAAAAGATTTCTGTGTGGGTGTAAGTGGAGAAAAATCCTGTAACTAGTTTTATTTTGGCAATGTGAACCCTGTTTCAAATGTCTTTTAAATAGAAACACTGGGTAAAAGCAGTTCCTGGGACATCTGGAGCAGGGAGCGTCCAGGGCTGGGCTTAGACACCCCGTTCTTTCTGCAAGGGTGGGGGAACCACGGGGCGCCAGATCACATCCCTGCCCGACTCCTGACAGCACCAGAGAGCCCCTGAGAGGCTTCCTTCCGGGCAGGGACCTGGCAGAAGCCAACTTTCCATCTTCTTCTTCTTCCTCCCTTCAAATCGGGAAACAGGGAATGACCAGGGTGAGGCCAGGGGGTGAGAGCACGTCTCCAGACCCTCCTTCTTAAGTGGGTCCAGTGGCCCTGAAGATGTCGAGCACTGATCCCACCATTCCCACTTGGCAAGAACAGGCCGGTGATTGCCGGTAATAGGCCGACACGTAAATCTTGAGATGTGCCAGGTCGAAAACAGAAAGAAAAAACATTTGGGATCACACTTCTCTGGGTCATCTTTGCATTGGGCTGGTTGAAGGCAAGGCTTATGAAATGTCAGACTTGGGGTTGTAAATGAAAGGACAATTATGGGTTGCCTATACACTATTTTGACGGGAAAATCCAGCGATCCACTCTTCCCTTGAGCCAACTCACACGAGAGCACACTAGATCTCCTCTGCGATGAAGCAATACTGTTTTGAAGTAGGAAACATAACAAAACCTTAAGCATGCTGGACATTGGACATGTACTGTATTGCTTGATTAGAGCAAGGACACAAGGCTGAATATAAATTTTATCTTGGAATGATTTTTTGTGAGGGTTTGGCTTTTTGTTGATAGGATTTTTTGATTTTGTTTTGGGGGTTTTTTTGGTGGTTTTTTTTTTTTGTTTGTTTGTTTTGGTTTTGGTTTTTTGGGTTTTTTTTTGGTTTTTTTCCTCCCCCTGCATGATGCTATCTAGCCTCTGAAACCTGAAAGCCAAAAAGACACTTTTCAGATTTTTCATGTTTTCCTCTCCTCTCACCTAATCAGCTGTACCTAGAGCTGATGAAGGGCAGGTCTATTTTGCAGTCTAGTGGTACGACTATGGCTCCTGTCAATGTACCAAGCTATCTTTAAGATCTCTCCCTGTGGTACAGTAACAGAGCAGCACAGCACAGATTTCAAAGCAAGCAAATTGCCCAACTATTTTGAAGCCTGTTCTTAATTCCATGTTACCACGTGGAATTGATGGTGCCCAGTTACGTTGTTTAAATGTAGGTGGGATACACCTCAGTCAACAGCAATGAGACATCTGGGCTGCAGCATCTGTGTCTCATGAGACGGATGCCCGCAGTAATCCAGTGCTGATGGCAGTGATGGGAAGCCTGAGTGCAACTGGTAAACCATTCCAAAGGGGAAAGTACATCACAGCTGAGTAATGAACAATTCAGTGCAGGGTTTACAATAGTGTTAAACATCGATCTAGTACGGATTCTGCCAAAATCTATGTTAAATCCATGGGAATAGCATTAGTTTTTTTTCTTGGACAGCCCAGTTCGGGCTCTAACCGTACATTAAATCCTTGCTGGAAGAGAAGTGAGTAATCTGAGCCTCAGCATGATCTCTCCTAGCTCAGTTCTCTTTTTTATTACTGTTGTTCACACAGACTATTGCTCTGACTGCAGATGAACTTGGAAAAACTAATGAAGCCAGTGAAAAAAGGTAGGAGTGTCAAGCATCGCCTCAGATCTCCGAGCAGGGCAGTGCCAGCTCTTCCCATTCCTGCGGGGTCTCCTCACCTTCAAATCTTTCTGCAAGTAAATTACTGAAGCAAACGCTTCCAGTTTTCTTTTATATTAATCAACATTACTTTTCCTTCATGGGTGATAATCGGTCCCGACTTTCGCTACGTGAAAACCAGCAAGCCAAATCCACTGCTGGAATATGCAGTGGGAGCATTGCTGGGAATCGGGAGAGGGCTCTCTCAGTCACGCTTGCTGGGGCTGAAAGGTCCTTGTCACGGCTTTCCTCGTGTGCCCAACACCTCCACAGCACTAACCAGGGCTACTGGGATGCAATTATTTTCCCTCCCAAATGGAAAGGCTCAGGCATGGTGTTTTCTTGTCATTTTTGTTAATTATGATTTACAGTTGTGAGTTGTCAGCGCAGGAGGAATGGTGGCAGAGGTCTTCAGTCCTTCCTCCAGGGATATGATGGTATTAATAATATCATTCTTTTATTTTCTTTTTTTTTTTAATCTCTTATAAAATCCATAAAGCATAAGAACAATCCTTTGAAACACCTCCTATGCCCTATCTCTGACAGCCGCTGATAGCAGTTGCTGAGGGAAGGGACTCTTAGATAGGCAACTAGTCTAACAAACAGGCAATTATTTGCTGGATTTTGGTATTTAAAAATAAGGGATTTAAATAGTAAATGCAATACATAATTACGAAGGCAAACTGTGAAATGCTCCAGCAAAATGACACATGGTATCTCAGTGGGATAAATCTGCTGGGATTTGGGAAGGAATTTTATTTATTTATTTGAAGCAGTTTTCATTTTCCTTGCTTTTTTTGTTTTTGGGGTTTTTTTCCCCCTTACGGCCATCCCAGCCTTTCAGCATCTTGGCTGGTGGTGATTCACCTTTAATGGGCTGGTTCATCTGTACCTTGGAAGTGGTTTTCCCAGCATTTAGGGACACAGAGAATGTGTCTCAGCAATCCAGCTAGGTAGGCGATTACATTGTCTCTGTTGATAGCATGCTTCGGAATATTTCTTTTCTTTAACAAGGTGGTGTTTCCTATATTTTCCATTCAACAAAGTGGCAGCCAGCTGGCTGCTGGCTCCTCAGTGCTAAGAGACCAAGTGCTACTGCTTCTCTTTTATCTTTTCATGGCTTAGGGGTTGCTGGCAAAAGGATAGAGGGGTTTTCTCTCCCCCTGCACCAGTAAATGAGATAACAGTCGGCAAAGTCAGTACCAACACCTCGATTACAATCAGCCAGGTTATCTGTTCGCTACTATCAGGAACTGTCTTTATTAACAAGAGCTTTTAGTGCAGCAGCAGATACCTCTTGGGGCAGTGCATCAGAGAAAGAAACCACTTTTAGAAGCTGCTACTTCAAGATAAAAAAGATACCTGAAGCATTCCTGAAATTTGGAATAAAATGTTATACGGTTATTCCCTTCTTCACCCCTCCTTGTTTCCTTCCTGATGTTTTTTATTTTTTTTAAACCATGGTGTTCAAAAACTACAAATAGCTGTATTTTGTATATTCTGTCCAGATTAAAAATACTAGAGGGTTTAGAAGAAAACACATTATCAAACTGCAGCTTAGCTTTGCAGGACCAGTTTTGGTTTTATGAATTCAGAAATACCAGGGCAGATCCTCTGCTAATGATACCTTAAAACTCTGTAGCTATGGCAATTAATATAAGGTAAAAATATTCTCTCCATAACACAGATTGTTTGAACAGCACTATTGTTTGTTCTTCAAAGGATAAGTATCAAAATAGGTCTAATTATCTGAATTACCAATAAAGAAAAATCCTGATTTAGTCCCAATAAAAGCTGGATTTAGGCAAATGCAGCCAGCTCTTTACTCTTTGTGATGGCCTTATGTCATCAAATCTGAACTGGTTTCACTAGCTTGGAACTTCTTTGGTTCTGCTGTTTTCATGAATGACAGTGGCCAATAACCAGAAGAAGGACAGCTGTTCCCAAACTGTGGATCTCTTGTTCATAAATAATCAGACTTACTAATTATTCCTTACTTTTTATGCCCGTTCATAGTTACATCACTGATAGCATTGATTAGATAAGGCATTACAAGAGGAACTGCATTACACTGACATTACAGTTCCGTGTTATTGCTTATATCCTGAAATGTGCAAATTTTCGAAGTTTACAGTATGCTAGAGGCGCTAACCTTCCTGCACAGTCCACCAATGAACAAATATGTTCCAGCACAATGTACAGTCCTCATAAATCAGCTCGTTATCTCTTAGGCAGCAGTATATATAATTGAAATTGATGTCATGTTTATAACCCCTGTTCACAGAGCATGTGTTTGGAAATGGGCTCAAATCTGCTGAATAGATATTTTGACCTTAGATGACATTCATTTAACCGTCTTTCATACAACATGGAAGAATATAATGGTGTCATAGAAAAAATTAATATAATTTTAGTGAATTATCTCCAGTAGTCTCATAAGGTCATTTATGAAGTTCAGTAATCATGATAGATGCCCTTTTCATGCGTGCTGATTGAGAGATCAGTATTGGGAATTATTTTACTTGTTTTCAGAGCTTCACAATGAATTGCTGAGTGATACTATATAAAAAAAAGTACTTCACTGAAGGGTAGCTTTAACAGACTATGGGAAATGGAAATTTGTATCGGGAACATAGCAAAGGACTGAGCATCTCTATTACACAGCCCAAGAGATTATGCATGCGGCACCGCATCACAGAAACAGTGTGGAAAGAATAGAAATGCAGCAGCTTGGTGTGTCTCTCCTAAGGGAGGCTCTCCTGTTGTCTCAGGTTAGCTCGCAATTCATCCAGGAGACAAAAGAAGGCCCTGAGATGAAAGCCAAAACCCACTGTCACCCCCCCCACCACCACCACCCCCACCACCCCCGGTCACGGCAGGGGGGCGGCCACCGGAGGAAGTTGCCAGACAACACCTAAGTGTTGTATAGCTCCGTATTGACCCCAAAGTCGTTTGATATGAGCAAACAGACTTTGATGTGGCAGGGCAGGAGCCGCTCTCCATCGCTGTAGGGGAGGAGGGGGAGATCCAGGAGCAGGGGGTCCCTTGGCAGTGTGGCCAAGCAGCACAAGGCAGGCTGGAGGAGGGATGGGTGCCCACCATGGGCAGTGATGCTGGGGGTATCATGGTGGACAGGCCAGCTCCCACCGGGACCTCGCATGCATGACCATGGTATTTAGCCCTCCAGAGCCTCTGGCAAAGGACTGGAGAGGCAGAGGGGGTGTGCGTGGGGGGGGGAGGGAAGAATGACGCCAGCTTCAGGAGAGGGTAGAGCCAAGATTTAATGCCACTTCTGCTACCTCCTGAGAAGCGATTGTAATGTACACAGTTTTGTACTTAACACTCACGTTGTTTAATTTTCTCAGCAGGAAAAAGTGCTGCAAAGCCTCTCCAAAGTAAATAAACCACGGCTGCTTTGTGCTGTGCACGCATGCCATGCCCAAAGCCTGCAGCATCTTCCCCCACAGCTTTTTTCCTATACCTGGCCTTTTCCTTCTGCTCAGACACCAAAAATCCCCTGCAGCCTTGCCCCTGCCTCCCTCAAGCATTTCCCATCGCAGCTGCTGTAACTTCCCCCAGCTCAGCTTTGCCAAGATGCCCACTTCCCACCCAGGTCCCTTCCAAAAACACCCACCAGGGCTCTCTCCTGCCCACCCTCCCAGTCCCAGACACGGGCTCTTCCAGGGTCTCAGATAACACTGCCATCCGCTTTGAAGGTTCTCTCTTTTGCCACATGGATCGCTCAAGGGAGACTCTCCCATCCCCCTGCCTGCAAGCTGATGTGGTCACATCACTCCCACCACCCAGTGTCTCCTCCCCCAGCCAAGCCATCAGCTGAAGAACTCCCCTCACTTCCCACCAGCTCCATTTCTGCTAGCCTCTGCTGCCTTTCCAGTCACCTCACGTTTCCAGTAACACACTGTCTCCCTAATAACTTTCAGTTTCAGGATGACTTAAAAAAAATAAACCCTTCATATACGGAAGAATATTTGAATTCTGGACTTTTTAAGCAAAAGTTATGCCTTCTCTGTGGTGTGACCGGACCTTGCCCCTGCATGCCCCAGCCTCCCCTGCTCGCCTCCACAGCCCTTCTGCTTCAGGAGAGCTATGCCGCTTGCAGTAAGCCCCTTCCCATTCCTCTCGGATCAAGGATGCTGATGTCACGGATAAGGCCAACCACAAGTCTTGCCTCAGTGCTGTAAGTGCAGGGAGGGATGGAGCAGACAAGGAACACGACATATTCTGTGTCTTGCTGCAGAGAAAAAGTCTTTACACCTATGCATCT
This sequence comes from Falco naumanni, assembly GCF_017639655.2. Classification (NCBI taxonomy): domain Eukaryota; kingdom Metazoa; phylum Chordata; class Aves; order Falconiformes; family Falconidae; genus Falco; species Falco naumanni. Next base: position 6,354,601 of record NC_054054.1, on the reverse strand, counting down.
ATACCAAGGGGTACAGCTGAGCTATCACAGGTAACGATGCCAAACCAACACCTTGCTGAGTTACTCCTAAGTTTGGACATGTTAAGACACAGCAATTACTTATAACCTTATAAACCAGGCTACCTTTCTAAAATGAGAAAAGCTGTTGAGTGTCTGTCGAAATTGTCACCTAAAAAGATGAGACAAAGAAAATTTCCAGTATTCTTTTCAGGTGATTCGTTTAACAAATATTTTTCTTTTTGCATCATTTAATAGTTGCTATGCCAAAGTTGCTGTAGATCTGAATTCTGAATTTCAGTTTGACAGGAAGAAAATTGTTGGCTCATTTGACGAGACTTAGTGCTTCTCATTGACTACAAGCTGTAACCGTGAGTTATATCACAGCTACAGCTACTCCCGTTGCCTATATAATGCAGGCCACTGGCCAATTACACATCCAATGTTATGTACATATCTGCATCTATTTTTTTGTAGCCAGTGAAAAAGCTGAGGAAAAATCCAGCTCTACTGAAATCCATAGTTAAAATTCCAGTTACCACAGATGAAGCTAAAAATCTCCTCCCAGATTTCCACAAGCCACAATGCTTAAGAAGGTATTTTCCATGCTGGCAGATAGATGATTTTTCACATCTTGTATTTAAACCCTCAAATAAGAACCTGCAATTATATTCACGCAACCATATACATTAATCACTGGCTATCTTATTTTATGTGAGTTACTACTCAGATTTTTTATGGCAGCCTTTACTGCAGTTTCCAAACCCCTCATGGTCTGTAATATTTTACCTCTGTCAAGTAACAGGGGAAACCTGTAAGTATTTAAGTGCAGATTAGACGCAGCTTAGTAAAAACTGATAAACGAAGTTGGCCAGGATGGCTGTGAGCCACGGAAAGCCAAGTGTCTGGTCCAGCCATGAGCACATGCAGAGAAAATGCAAAGCAGAGCTGGAAACAGGACCCAGGTCTGTGGAGTCCTGCTGATTTCACAGCCCAACCACTTCTTCTCTATCTGCTCGTGTCAGTCTTGGCTGTCCACTGATTTGAAAATGTGTGCATGTGAACATGACTTTTCCGGACCCACAGCAGCAGTCTGTTCCTCCTGTGTGTCACAACAGTCTCACAAATTCCCTCCCTTCTTCCCCAGGGGTTTTCCTTATCCCTGCTGAAAGCATGGTGGAGGGAACATCAGTCACTGCTTCCGTTCCTTGCAAAAAGCAACAACCCTGAAATCCCAATTATTATATAGAGAAGTTTAGGACAATCTTATGTCCCATCCTGATCTCCTTAACCTCAGCCTCAAGCCAATGGGGAGCCAAAAATAAGATAGTTGTATTCTGCCCAGGTGAAATGGGCAGGGAAACACATCCTAAAAATTCAGCATCACACACACGGCATAACGTCAGAGCAGGAAAATGCAAAGAACCCTGAAGACGGTTTTTAACCTTTGACTCATGGCAAGAGGGGCCATTAAAGACACCCTATAAAGAGACATCAAAGGCAAGAATGTGATGACCTCAATGAAATAGCAAATTAGACCGCAAAGCTCAGGAAGACAACCGCTGCAGTTCTTCCCAAAGAAGTTTTACTGTAAGTGTGTTAGACAAGGGGATCGAGGTTAGCCATCGGAGCTGGGTTCCTCAGCGCCAGCTTGAGAGGTGAGTCAGGTGAGCACTTTACAGAGGGCAACCAGCTCTAATAAGCCACCGCACTAATAAGGAGAAAGCTCATTTCATCCACCATTAAATATCCATTAAGGAATTTAATTCTTGCCAGCTCACTTGCATGAAGCAGAGTCAGCAGAGAGCTTTGTTTATTAAACTCCACTGTTCATTTTGCCCAAAATGGCCTTGTACCCTAATGGGGAAGAGAAAAGTCAGTGATTCCATAGATGAATGCCATGAAAAATGTTCCCAACCATTTCCCTACTAATAACATACATATAAATGGAAATAGGCTTTGGTCACCTTAAGGAAGCAAAATGCTTTCTAGGCTGTTCTTAAAGAGATTGAATGACTGACTTTTCAAAGATCCCCAGGAAACACAGCCCCCACTAACTTCCACAAGGTGTGGTGCTCCTGGGTATCGCTAGAGGTAAAAAAAAAAAAAAAAAAAAAAAAAAAAAAAAAAAAAAAAGTGATGGGTCTAAGCTCTCAGAAAGATGCTAAATAGCTAATAATAGTCCAATTAATTCTTGTCCCACAACCTGTGGGTGCAGTTTCATGTTGGAGGGCATGTTCATGGCATTGCACTATGCAGAGTCCATTGGCATTGAGGAACAGTCGAAGCAACATGGCAGCCTCATGGTCCTGTGGCTTTGTGCCTGCTGCTTGGAATGGGGGAACCTGTGCAGAGTCAGGGTTACTCACTCAGATGTGGATTTTTTTTTGTTTTTTTCATGAGGAAAATGGGAAAAGGATGAGATAAAATTACAAAATACAATCAGGAGGAAATAAATACATGCCAGCCTCTGCCATTCCTCTCCTCTGTTCTTTTCTTAAACATGGGGGAAAAGTTTATATCTTTAGTATTTTCTTAAGAAGAAAAAAAAAGAAATATACTTCTTTAAAAACTGTAATCACAAAGGGAGCACTCAGAAAAAGACCATTAACAATTGGTCAAAACGAGCTGCCTTTTGCTCCAGCTCCTCCAATTGTCTCTCTCTTGGATCTCAAAGTATTCCATGAGCTGCAACGTTTGTTTAACCGTGAGCTCACCTGGGGAGAGTGCAGAGCGCTGTAGCTGCAGGCCACGCTTCGTGCTGCCTTGCCTTACGCTGGTCCTGACCTGACTCCGGGTGTTTCTGGGCTTGGTGCTGTATTCACTTCTCTTTTTCAGCCTGGTAAGTCCCTTTTGAGGTTTGCCTTGCAGCGACTTTTCCCTCACGCTGTTTTGCTGTCCAGTGAGAAACAAGACAGACTTTCCCAGGCCACCAGAAATGACCGTTTGCCTGTGATCAGTTTGCATATGATGTGGCGGTTAATCAATTTTTGCCTGCTAAACTGTGAATGTTTAGAATAGATGTGGGGGCTGGACGTCCTCTGGGAGGATGTATCAATGGAAGAAAAAGGAGAGGGTGAAACAGGAGGCTGATGTCAATGGTGTGCCTCAGCTGTGACACAGGCACCCAGCAGTGATGGCGTGTGTTACCTCCAGCCACAGTGCTGCTTCACCCAGTTGCATACCTCATTCCAGCCTTTATTCCTTCATGCTGATAGCTCCTTAGGTTAAATATTTGCTTCTTTAAAATAGAAGTTGGAACTAAAAATTCCCACACCTTGTGAATTTTTAAAAGCCTCTTTACCTGTGATTTAAAAGTTCTCTGTCAAATCTAGATTGATGCACGTCATTTTGCCAAGTGCTGGGCAAGGGGAAGCCTCAGTGCTTGTTCAGCTAAAGGCTAAGGACCGTCTTTTACGGTGTTTGCAGTCCCTCATAGCTGTGTGCACTCCCGTGAAGCGTGGAGGCACCCAGGCTAGCTAGACAAAAGCTCACTTGGTTTCTAGGAACAGGAAAGCTGCCCCAGACAAGACGTCCTTGGCTTTTTGTCTCATCGTAAATGCACAGTGAGTGTTGAGCCCCACGGCAGCATTAGCAAGAGACTAGTGCTGATTTTCCTTGGCAGAAAACCTCTCAAGAGAGCAGCAGAAGAAAAATGCCTGGTGCCCTGTTGGGGTCCAACAACCTGCCGTGATGCTGTGGGGCAGGGACCGGCACCCAGCATGCTGCACAGATGGTGTGAATGCGTGCAGCGTGGCACGGGGTCCGAGACGCACAACTGTCAGACCCATAACATTTTGTTTTGAGTGTGACAGCTTCTAAAGGCTGTAAAATACATTAGATTGCATCTAAGTGTATAAGTCTGGGAATAAGCCCCCTCCGCTAGCTAAGCCCCTACTCACAGCCTGATGCTGTGTCGGAGCTAGAGCAGAAGTACACCAGTCTCTTCTTCCAAACCTTGGTTTCCACAGACCAGAGAAACAGTGTGTCCGTGTCTGTGATCTGGATAGTTCGGGACCGGGGCAAAGAAAGGAGGCATCTGCCTTCAAATCAAGAAGCAGCCCAAGACATTTTCCTCATTTTCTTACACAGTTCTGTGTCTCATTCCCTATTTTATAAACCAAAACCCCCTTCAAATACTTCTGTATGATTCATTCTTAGGGTATCTATTTCTGCACAGATTCAGGAGGAAGACAAGATCTCTGCAACATGCAGACGTATTCCTAAGTAACGAGGTTTAAGGGAGTTGTGATTAACATCAGATAGCGCTGGGAGCTTATAGAAAATGAAATGTCTCAGAAGGTTCAGATTTGTCTCTTGCTAGTTTTGGAAAGCATTCCTTACACAGACCTAGACACTGTATATTTAATTCCTGTTTTCTGCTTTTAAATCAAAAACAACTAATTAAGTTCCTGAAAATGTTTGAAAATATCAGTTCTGCTACACTTTCTTCTCTTCTGATCAAAAAGCATGACAAATAAATCCTCTACAATAGCTTTCATTTAGCTTACTGGCTCTACATATCAGGCTACTTCACTGCTTGCAACAGCTACTAGTTTAACAAACTCTTTTTTTCCCCTGTGGGAGAAAGCCTCGCCAGCCTCAACTAAATATTTGGGGTTACAAGCTGTTAAGAGGACTGTATCAGATTTATTTTTATAGCTAAAAGTGATCATGGCTACCTCTCAGCACAAAGTCGGCATTAGAGCCCCTGCTTCAGAGAGCCTGTAATGTAAACCATGGAAGTTCAAAAGAAAGCAGGTTGCCATGGTGGATGAGAAGCACTACAGACTAGAACATGGTTCTTCAGAGTGTGGTAGGGAAATCTGCCACATGAAGGAAGTTCTTTTGTGATAGAACTGGTCAAAATGTTTCTGACTTCACTTTCTCAAATGGAACATTTTTAACAACAACCAAAAAAAAAAAAAAAAAAAAAAAACCAACAAAACCCAAAAAAAAGCGAGCAATTCAAAATATTCTGAGTCATGATGAAAAACAACTTGGAAACACAGAATTTTCCACAATATCAGTACGTTGGTCCCCATGGACATCCAGTGTTTCTTTACAGGGCAAACATTTACATGTTTCTAAGTATAAAGGAGTAAAACGAAAATGCCATTTAGATTTTCATCTAAAGCCAAAAGTCTCCTAAAGATGAAAGCTTCAGACTTTTAACAAAAATGTAGCTTCTTATAGCATTCAAAAAGTGGCAAAAAAAGACAGGTGAGTGGAGGTTTTTTCCCTGCTTTCTCAAAAAGCACAATGCAGGGAGCTAAACTAAATTCAGATATTAAAAAAAAAAAAAAAAAAGAAGAAGAAAAAACCAGGTTATTTTAAAAATGGTCTCTACATTGATTAGCTTCAGAGAAGGAGACTGCATCCATGATGCTGCAATTCAGCTCTAGCAAAGGTGTGTAGATGGAAAGAGGAGAAATCGAGTGACCTTCTATGAAAGTGGCTGGATTTTGTCTGTTTGCTCACTTGTTTGCTTGCTTTTCACTGCTTTAAATCATCCTCTTTATGGACAATGTCAAATGCATTTGACTTCTGCTGATTTCATGGGAGCTGAGGATACTTAGCTCCCAGAAGACAGACTCTGCAATTACCATCATTGCTGTGATCAGTATATTGATCTGCAATTAAACAGCACTACATCAGCACACTTGAGTGTTTCTTTTGTCTTTGGGATGAAGACTTGGAGAGTTTATCTTCCTGTGAGATTACCTCCTTTTGTTTTTTCATGCATACTGACAAAATAGTGAGATTTTATCAGGAAGAGTTGGGGGTTTATAGCAAGCAAATATCTCAGAAATGTCTTGGTTATTATTTATCAGAGAAAAAGAGCCTTCTAATAAAAAATATAATCAGGCAGTCAAGCCCAAATACCTCATTTAAAAATTAAACTTATGAGAATGAGAATGCCAACTAGTTTATAGTTTTGTACAACCTTTTGGCTAGCTTCTCAATACTTAAGACAGGCTGCTGCCAAGATAGGTCTATGGCTTACTGTAAGATTAAATTGCAAGGGCTAAATTCTCCTTTTATTGATGTGACAACACGAACAGATGTAAGAATAGGCTGTGTTGTTTCCTTCTTAGGCACGTGGGTTTGAATTCTGCACCTAGTGTTGCTTCTTTATATGCTGCATTCACTTGCTTTTTGCTCCTGGCAGAGAAGCGAGCACTATTAATATGAATTTTCATGTATTAATATGTTAATATGCTACGGCTATATGCAGATAAGTAAGGAGGTGGAGAGAAAAAAGTCCTCTAGCCATCCGGACTTTCAGCTATGGTTTTTACTGTTTCTTTTTCAAGCACTTTGTTAAGATTTCCATTATTAAAAAATGATAAAAAATGACCCCTGAAGGAAAGCCAAGAAGAACATAAAATGAGGAAGAAAACCTCCACCTGCATTTGTACTGGTGCCAACATCATTTGTGCAATGCAGCCATTGCAGGCTTCCTTTCTGAAGCTGGGTCGAGCCAAGGTGTTACTATTCTACTGGGTGCTGTCTGCATTTTTTTAAGTAACTCCTCCTTTGAAACCCTGTTTTTCAGGGGTGTCACTTCACTATTGCCCTCCTGTGAGTTGCATGCTGTTGCTGCAAGTGAGCCAAGCGGATTAACTGCTTAACCAAATTCTCCTCCTGAAAACATACAAGCTAAATAGTCCAGTGTCAATCTACACATTTGGAGGAAAGGGGAAGAGTCAACACATGGCAGGTTTTTTTCTTTTTTTGGGACAATCATATTCTTACAACCAGTTTTCATTAATCACCACTGGAATGAAAAATAGGAGCCATTTAATGGCAAGAGATACATTATTTGTTTGCGTGATTCTAATGATGTTAGTAGAGGTCCGTTAGCAAATGTGGGCTCCAGATTTCTAGGACTCGCGGTCACCCGACACGAGGGTGGGCAAGCATGAACTTTCCTATACTGCCTATAAAAATGAGGGCACAGCAGAGATGAAGGGTATTCCAAGCTCCTTCACACATATCTATTAATATGTCTAAAATCTAAACAATGCTATTTCTTCTATTCTTGGTCTGGGTTTCTTTGGAACACAGTCAAAGGCTTCTGTTGGCTTCTGGCAGAGGACTGCGAGTAAGGCTTCCCCCACCAACCATCCCCACACAGAGCCCTGCCTCTTCGGGGACCTCCCTCAGTAAGCATTTTGGTGCTTTTGAAGAGGTCAGACAGGGTCCAAAGAGAGGGAATCAAGAGGACCCTGCTTCAGGATTTTTCATAACCTCCAGTTAGGATATTTTTTTGAAAAGAAAAGAGGTTCAGCTCCCTGTATGCCCAGGGAGAAGTTGTGCAGCTGTGCTGTGCCATGATTCACTGGGTCGTTGGGTGGAAGCCTGCCCTTGCTGTTGTGTCCTTTGGTGGATTGCAGCCTCAATTATTCTTGGCCAAAAGGATTTCCAGCTGCAATTGTTAACTGCACTTCGCTTTAAGTCTGTGAACAGTTTGAAGGTGAAAATAAACTGCAGCTTTTGGCAAACAGTTTCTTTGCTTCCAAGAATTTCTTGGCTCTGTGTAGAATGGCACCACAGACTGCAAGCACGAAGGCTGTTTCCCACAGCTGGAGTGGGATTCACTGGGCAAAAGCCTCCAGCTTTTGAGGGGAAGGGAACGCATGAGTTGTGTAAGCAGTGTTGTCCTACTAACCCTTGAGATTCATGTAGGTATCAAGGGCTCAGCCCTCGGCAGCTTATTGCTTTGCCTTCTTGCTTAAAAGCCTTGCCTCCTTCACACAACAAAGTCTGACCTATTTGTCTCTGGAAACAACGGGCAGAAAATGCAAAATCGGTCTAGACTCAGAAAAGTTCTTGTGAATCACCTGAAGGTGCACATTTGAAATGTGCCAATGAAGTTTAGTTAGGTGCACAGACTTGTGATAGAGCAATGCCCATCACCCGTACTAAGAGTCACTTTGATTCATTTTTGCATTGAGGTGAGCTAACTTTGAAGAAAGAAAAAAACTTACTTGCATTCTAAGCGAAATTATCCACCTGGGGTTCAGCACAGTTTAACTGGCATAGATACATTTTCACTCAGATTAACTTTCATCCAACGTAGACAAGAAGACTGTTCCTTTCTTGAAGGTTTATTTTGGGGAACCCACTGTTTTTGAGTAACAGCTATGTTTTCTGCATGGCCTCAACATGCAAAGACTTGAACTCAAGTTTCAAGACATTTAATATTACTAAATTGATCTGCCATACTACCCATAATGTATCTTTGTAACGCTGTGTTATTGCTGCTGGTTTGTTTTTTTAAAAAAACAGAAATGGGTATATGGTTGCACATACATCCAAAGAAAGCCTACAAAGGGAACAGTCCTCTCCTTTCTAACATTTAACAAGTTTCCTTGCACAGATTTTGTAGTCTTTTGTCTCCTGCTGTCCGTAATTGTATTTCTGTGCAAATAGTAAATTTGACACAGAAGGCAATTTAAGAAAGGGGCAGACAGAGGCAAAGGAAGACATAAAGAGGCTTATGGAAAGAAATTAAAGTCTTTCCAAGGGACTTGAAGGAGATCCACCAAATCCGTCTCTTAGAGACTGAGACCACTTTCTTTGTTTCTGTTCAGTAGAAATAGTGTTGTTTTACTTTTTAACTAAACACTGTAAAACAGAAGCTTCTGCAATACCTTTGTCTCCTGTTCTTATAGCTGTTGTATTGCCCCATTCACTTACACATCAATAACTCTTATTCTTCACGATTCAATATGCTTCTGTCATGCCTAACAAATGGCCATCCTGAGGCTAAACATGTAAGAATTGAAAAAGATAACAACTACAGGAAAAAAAGGTGTGAGATTCTGATTAAAGCTCAAGCACCCAAGATACATAGAATCAGGTATACAGATTATATAAACTCACCATTCATTTAAAATGCTGGCTGCTTATTTTCTTGTATTATTTTTTTCATGCATTATTTGCAATATACATTATTATCTAGAAAAATTCAAGGATGAATACACAAAATTAGGAATCTCTGAAAGGAAAAAAAAAAAACAACCTGGAGTTTATTTTACTTTTTCAGAGGAATATGCCTGAAGAGTCAGAATCTGAATCATTGTGCAGCTGTAACATTACTTTCTGTTACCACCCTAAGGAGAATAGTAGGGGGGGGGCGTGGGGGGGTAAGTGCTCTTAATCTGCCTACATCCATTTGCTAGAGTAGCAACAGTCTAGGAAATATCCTATGTACCAGTATGGAGGTTCTGTCACTTTAAAATTATATTAGGCATTTGAAAGAGCCTTTGTATTAGTTAATTAAATTGCATGTAACATGGTAATGAGGTCACAGAAACTAATTTGATGACCTTTCTTATAAATAGCTATTAATTAACGTATAATTAATCTTCACATTCATCAGAGACATTGCATCTGAGTTGTACATGAAAACAAAATTAGAAAACATCATATTCATGTTATATATGATTGTTGATTAAATGGCTACCGTATTTAAATGATTCCCAAATTATCACGCAAATAAGCTGTGAAGGTAATCAGATAACAATGATTTGCACAATGTTAGTTTGTTCAGTGCATGACTACAAGCTAAATCATCAAGCAGCTGTTTGAACACAATGCAGACTCACCGACACGTCTTAAAATAGCATCCCTTGTTTGCAAAACTGGGGTCTTTCAATAAAGCTTGGATTTTGTGATGGAGAAAAGAAGAAGCTACTGTAAGCAGTGACATAATTTCACAATGACTTTTGAGCAGATACCCAGAGTCACTGGCTTAACTTGTCACATGTTACCAGTGCGAGGTAAAATACCTACCTCCAAATCCACAGATTTTGGACGCCACGCTCTCCCACCTCCTCTCTCAGCAAACAATGACACTTGCACAAGCTCCTGGTCCCTGGATCAGGTAGCTGGGCTGGTGGAACACTCACCCTGCAAAGCTGTCCTCACACACGTGGCAGACAGCTTGCCTGGGAGGTCACAGAGGGTCCCACAAGCCCGCTGAAACACACGGGAAAGGGAGCTAGGGAGAAACAAAAGTTATCTCTGTCCTTTTATCAGTGGGGTTGGTGACATCTAAACCCAGGATTCTCAGAAATTATGGGGGGGCGTGTTTTTTGGCAGAACTGGGGAGAAAACCTGCTCATTTCACATCTTCATTCTTTCTGCAAAACTTTTTGTCAAGTTTTGGTGGCAATATTGAAAAAAAGAAAGATTGCCCCGTATATGTCCTCTCTATGCCCTCAATCCCTCCTCCCTCAGCATAACATGAAAAACAAATATTAGCAGAGCTTAATGGCCAGGTCAGCTGCAAGCTCTAGAAGTGTAGATTTAAAATAGGGGATGAAGTCAGCAAAATTGCTTTAAATGTGATACATCTCACCCAATATTATTAATGAAGGAAATGACATGCTTTCTTGCTTCGTAGATAAGGAGATAACTCATTAATGAGCAATAATGCATCGGGTCTTAATATGGGGAACTAGCAAGAAGCAGGCTCTCCGCGTTGTATTATTCACAAGCGGCCACCTTGAGCCAGCTGATCAGAGAGCAGGTGAGTAAAATGGATTAGCTTCTGGTTTTATTTTTAGGAAATCTGTTTCTACAGCATCATTTCTTTTATGTATTTGCCGTGAGCATATGCAGTGGGAGCAGTGGAATAAACAGCAGGAGAACAGAGACATTGGGAAAATCAACAGTGGTTGGAAGAGACAGGGAAACTACCCAAAATGAAACACCAAACCTGAACAAATTGCTATGGAAGCAGAATTTTCCTCCAGACTTGGAAGGGGGGGGAAAAAAAGGGGGTTAATGGCTCATAAGCAGGTCAGAAGCAAGGGTTGGGAATTTCAATAGAGAACAACCATATAAAGAAATGAGGGGACAGATCAAATAAAGGCAACAGGAGACAAGATCCATACAGTTTATGAGATGCCACAGAGCTAAGGGCTGGACTTCTGAACGTCAGTGCCATCAAAGAAAGACCCCACCTCTCTGCCCAGAGCCAAGATCTTCCTTGCACCATGGCGAGTGCAAATGGTATCCAGGGAGGTGGGCTGGGGAGATGGACGTGGATGAAGGTCAGGCCAAGGAGAGGTAGTGCCAGGGACATGTCCCTTCTCTGCTCCACCCATGGAGCTCCTGGTCTGAAAATGTCCCAGTAGAGGAAGAAGAGCAGGAGAATGAGGAACCGTAGAGGGCAGTGCAACAACCAGAGCTGGGGTGGTGGTGATGAGGAGCTGACCTCCCTGGAGATACCTGAAAGCAAGCAGCTCAAGAAAAATGGCGATAAAGCCATCAAACCGCTTCTTGCTCTACCCTGCTCCTATAATGATATACAGTCAGGGTGGTCCTTGGTTCTTGGGTTTCTCTTGGCTTCCCTATCTTACTCATGCTGACACCTGAGGGAAAAAGATTTTTGCAGGGAACGTCTAGGGGGTCTGTTGATGTTACCAGGTAACAATCTCCTTAGACCTTAGTAAATACTGTCCTAGGAAATCTATGGAGTTTGGTTGCACTGTCAGGTCCTCCAGTTCTAACACCTCTGGCTCAAGCTCAGACCCACAGTTTTGGAGAAATCACTCCCACATCACCTTAATCCAAGTAATTGTTTTTGCATGGTCATAAGAGAATATTTTTAAAAGTTCTAAATATTGACACTTGATCATTTCTAGAAAATAGTTGTAAAAATAACACCTTATTGACTCTAAATGATTTCCAGATCAAACCCGTTCAATTTTCAAATTAAAGCTTCAATCTGCAAGCTTTTAGAAGTAGCAGCCTTCTTCATATCAATAGTTTTGTTGAATTTACATTATGAATTGACAAAAAGAAACCACATCCCCTCAGCACTGCAAACTCAAGCTAGGACTCAGATTGTGCTCTGTCTCGCATTACACAAATTACCGAACTGGACATTCATTAGCACCAGGGCTAATCAAAGACATTGGATCCAAACCATTTTGACAGAAAATTGGCCACTTGACAAAATGAATATTTTCATGAGAATGTTTTCCAGAGAAAGCGTCAGCTTTTTTGTGTAAAAGAAATGCTTCCCTTTCTTTTTCCCTCCCACAGTTTTAGACACACAGACGCATACCTGACTTGGACGCAGAGATGTCACCAGAAACTTTTAGGGCTATTTGTGTTGAGGTCCTTGTGCCACATCACCTCTTCTGTGTTGAACTGATCTTCCAAATGAGAGGGCAGATGAGGATGCTTCACAGGAAACACAGCGTCCAGGCAGAAATCCAGGGATTTATTTTTCAAAAAAAACCCACACCACCACCACCAAAAAAAAAGAAAGAAAAAAAAAAGAAATAGCAGACTCCTGTTCTTTATTTTGCATAAAATACTGCCACAGCTTTCTGAGTCAATTTTTGTGTAATTGCAAATATTGGGGTTTCTGAGAATGAAATGTTTTATTAAAAAAAGGTCCCTGTTTCTGATTAAATATCGTGCAATATTTTGCTGTAATTGGTAAATCATTTGAAAATCATTTGAAAGAAAACCTATTGAAGCGTAGCTATTGCCCTGGAAAGTAGAAATAAAATAAATACTTTAAAATAGTGCCAAGTGCTCTAATCTCTTAAAGAGAAAACTGAAAACACAGAGTGAGAATTAAAAATTCTGGCTTTACAATCAAGACTAACATTTGACAATGTCCTTTCAGCTAATGTTGAACACTCATTTTTTTAAAATCCCTTATTATCATTTATTGCAATATATAATTAAAATTACCCTTTGGATTTGAATAGAAATACAAATGAGACCAATGCTAACAGTAAAAATCAAGACCAAGACATGTCTGGAAGTCAGACTCACGTCTGCTTTGGAGTCAAAATAAGTATATCTGGCAGAAAATATGATGGCAATCAGACAAAAACTTCTGCTCATTGTTTCAAAATTGAAAAGAATAATAAACAGCTAAAATCAGGGAGCTATTTTCTCTATGTAATGAAATCAGTCTTTTCATGATCACACATAAGTAATGACCAATTTTACATTAATGTGTATTTTGGATGAGTTCCTTTACAGCTCCCCCAGTCAACATCAGGGATTCAAGCGCCAGAGCGTGCCGAGAGCCCCTTGCTTCGAACAGTACATGCTCTAGCTGTTCAGCGTGTACAGACAATGACGCTGCTGAAGGGTTATCCTCAGATAAAAAATACCAGCCAGGTTTTGAAAACATAGTAGTCAAGGTCTGGATGAAACTGTGGGGCTCAGCTCTGCGTTTTGGGATCGGTATTGGAAATGACCTAGTCATTACAGCATGAAGCTCTGTGCTGGCTTATTTACCCAACTTCTCTGAATGATGAAGAAGACCAGTGTAAGCTGTAAGCCGTTATATAGATCTAATCAATATAAGTAGTATCATATAACATAATATTTATATATATCTATAAATGTATCTATAAAATAGATCTAATGTTATTACTGCTTTAGTATGGAGAGTACCAAACATACACATATCAAATTAGATACTGGTGTTCCACTGTGAACACAGATAAAAAACATATATTTGAAGAGAAATATTAAACTTGAATGTCAGCTAGGATTTTCTCTGCACATTTCCATACATTCTGACAATTTCCTTATGTTTTCTGGAGGGAAAAAGAAGAAAATCTCTTTGAGCTTTCTGGATAAAAGGCACTGTATGGTTAATAAGCGTTAGGCATGTGATATATTCTTAATACTCCTGTAAGGGCAGACACGATTGGGAAGTCCATTGCTGTTTTTATCCCGAGAGAATCCAAAAGCTCCCATTAAGGGCAAAGCTAAGAATACACACTGCTTGCTGGTGAAGTTAAGATTGCCCACAAATTTTTATAACTGGCCCTACCATATTAAATTCAATCGAAGATTTATTTCAGAGCTCCCTGCAAAGTAAGCGAATAAAAGGGGGCAAATAGTTATGATGGGAAATCCTGGTTCATTCACCTCTCCTTGGTAACAGCCTGAGAGCGGAGATTATGGGAACAAGAGGAAAAGTGGAGGATTCAGCTGGTAATTCTCTAATTTACATATTAAGCCTCAAGTCTAATATCTCACAGTGTGGTCTCAGGTCTCACTTATCCCTTATCTGCTGTATATTTACTCAATTCCTAAAGCTAATGCACTTACTAATGCGGAAAAATACAATTTAGAAAGCATAATTTTATTTGCTTCTTTCCCTCTTCACAGTCTCCAATGCTGGAGCGCAAAACAACCTGAAAAGCACTGTTGAAATTTTCTGTATTCAATGACTTATTGTATGACCTTAGTGCTAAATTTTTGCTTTTCTGCTGAAGGATATTGATGATTAAGATCAAAGTGGCACTTTGGGACAGCACCAACTCATGCCAGCATAGAAACTGAGGGACATATGCATATATGCTGTTGTAACGCTGCCGTTATAACCGTCTGCAGTCCACTTACAGGCAAGAGAGGGGAGAGGACATTTTTCCTTTGGTAGGTGGACACAAGGAAGACAGCCACATGCTGTCAATCATACCTTAACGACCGTGAGGATGCTTTACTGAAAGCAGTGCCCTCTGGTACCCTGCTCCAGCTACCAGGCACCAACAGCTGTGGGGTTAGTGGTGTTTCAGGATAAAGCTCTGAACTCCCAGCAGCAGCAGGTCCAAGATAAGCCCAGACTGCTCCAGGCTGCATTTGTGGAAATTAAATTCGCCAATGAAAAAGCCGCCCTCAAAAATGCAAATCGCTGTTGCAAGCTTACAAACACCTGGAAACGGCAAAGCGTGTGTGCTCAGTCGGGCTTGTCGCTAACACTTACCATTAGGCATTTTGAATGTGATGATTTTCCTGCTTTTACGATGTCAGAAAACTGTTCTGCAAGAGACTGGTCAGTGGAAGGCTCTGAAAGGAAATTTCATGTGCTTGTGCAGTCGTTGCTCGTTCGTTGAAAATAAGGTTTCTTTTTGGGGTCACCCTAAAACTGAACCAGCTTAAAAATAACAACTTTTCCAAGCAAGAAAGAAAAAAACCCAAACAGACCAAACTTTGCTAAAGTGCTGGGATAAAACAGATGCACAACCACTCAGAAAAACTTCCTAAATATTGATTTCATGGCCTAGATACCCTTCTTTGATCCTGATTCTATTCCAGGATGAGTCCCAAGACTACTTTTTTCCTAAACAAACTACATTGTGGTTTCTGTGATGCAGCCAGGGGATGCTAGAGCTGGACGATCGAAGAGGCAGAGTCTGAGGATGATGTGTAGATGAGCCAGGCCAGTATTCTAAAACAAGCACCTCCTTCCTTGATAGAAAAAAGGATGTAAATATCACTAAATAAGAGAGGTACAAACAGAAAAAAACCCCTTACCTTCTTTCCTCCTATGGTTCGTTTACTTACCTTTCTTGAAAGCCCCTTCATATCGTGGCATTTTTGGATGGTACGTACGTTGGTGTTACCGTTTAATTCATTACCCAAGGGTCTGTAGTGTAAAATACAATTTTCACACTTGGATTCCAACCATACCTGCCACGCATAATAAAAACCACACGTTCATTTCACACACACACCACACAAAAAAAAAAAAAAAAATTCCTTTTGGAGGCATACTTTTATAGATGCCTGAATCTGCAGTGCTTCTGATTATACCAGAATAAAAGGGAAAGGAAAAGAAAGAAAAAATGTCTCCCTTTTGATATTTGCTCACAGTGTTACAACAGCTTCTGGTAAGGAGGATTGCCTGTTTCTTTAAATAGAGTATTACTTGTTAGCCATGTGTATCACACAATTAAGTGTGAGACAATTACTCCGCTGTCTGCAGACCAAGGAGAAATGTATGCGTGCAGATACGTTCTGGCTCGCTAATGTGCTCACAAGCAGCTTTGTGCAGCTGCCTCTAGGCTCCCCTCCTCACTGCTGACTGATTTCAAGAACCGGCCTTGCCTGGTGGGCTCAGCAAGAACAAAGCCACAAACCCAGTGCTGAAGCCCCTGTCTGGGTTGGGAGGTGGCAGCAGCAGCACCGATCTTGGCTCCAGGATGCATCTTGACTTTAATAGCTCAGTGTGCTGACACCCAGCCGGGGCATCCAGCACCCTGCTGCACAAAGCTTCTCAGAGCGTCCTGGCTGACAGCCCTGCCAGCAACGTAAGAGCCCCTCCGGGTGGGTTTCACAGCACAAATATGAGCTCCTCACAAGAACAGTTGTGTCCTATTGAGTTATTAATGATTTATTATACCGCCGTTTGTTTGTTTTGCCCTCAAAGTGGCACTCTGCATCGGTGTCGTAACAGGCATATGGTGGAACAGCATGGTTCTGCGGGGTGCTTAATGCCCTGAATTTCCATCGAAGGAAATGGGAGCTGTGGTTGCCCAGCACCTCGGAGGAGCAGGCACTAATTACCAAGCAGCGAATGGCGCAATGAAAAGCACCAAGCGCAGGAACATTAGCTATGATGCAACCCAGAAGATTAAGAAGCTGTCATGTTTGCTCACAGGAAATCATTAGCCACCGTGTTTTATAAAATAATAACAACACATAATGCTCCCCGCAGTTTGTGCTTGCTTCTCCACTAAATTTAACACACGTTCATAATAGGGAACATAAATATTCCAGCATCTTTGAAATGTACTTTAAGGATGGGAACACTGTAGTTCCCCTGTCCTCAGCTTGCCTATCGCTGGGCGTACAGCCAGCTTAAGAGCATAGAAAATCAGAAGAGTCTGTATGGAGATGTCTGTGACTCGAGGCCAAAAAGAAATCCCATATACATCCCCAATACCTGCTAAAGGGTGCCATTCCCTCTCTCAGGTCTTAATCAGAACCTCTCCGGAGTCAAGCAAACAATGACTTCTGCACTCCCTGGGTTTCAGATGTGCTGCTAGACCAACTGCAGAAAGACTTTACCATTTCAAAGGTTTCAGGGAAGGGCTCACGTTCCCTACCGTACCTGCTAGGCTCTCATATCAGTAGGCTCCTTCAAGGATAACTGTAGAGGAATGAAGGCAGGTTGATTAACATTGATAATATACAGCTGTGGGCTGGCTTCAGGGGCGGTGGGTTGGCTGATGTGGATAAGGTGCAGCTGTGGCTGGTTCCTGCTAAGTAGTTAAATAGCTCTAGGGATTGTATGGAAGAGGAGCATGGGATGAAGAGAGACCTGGAAGAAGCAGAGGGAGGAGAGAGAGTGTGCCCTGGAGGTAGGAGAGACAAGGAGAAGGATGCAGCAGAGGCAAGAAGCAGGGTGGAGTGGCCTGAAGGGTGTGAAGAAACAGCACAGACAGTAGATGGACTGTTGAAACCTTGTGGGGGGTTGGTGGCTGTGCTGGGGCGAGGTGCGGGATCTACTTATTGAAGTTAACCTGGTCTGGGGTGGTAAAAGCCTTGGTGCAGCCGGCTAGTTTTGAGAGTGTTGTGACAGATAACGTATCAGCAAATGTTCATTTTGAGCACACTCTCTAGTCCTCCTTTGTGTCAGGGTTTAAATACAGAGTGAGGTACACTTTGTCTAACTACAGACAAAACAGAGCCATAGCACGTAAGAAACATAAATTTGCAGAAGGTGGGAGTTGTGTGTGTGATTCAGCAAGAGAAATAACTCCCAGGACTCCTACTGTCTTATCAAGCGTTCTTGAGATTACAGTGGCATAGTTAATTTTGGATACCATGCTTTTGATGGCTGAATAAATAGCTCTGTAAGTACAGGATCTCATCAGTCATTCATTCTGATCTGCAGTTTGATTCAGCATGTAAATTTAGATTTGAATTTCCATCCATCCTGTAGGGATAGAGAACATCTGAGCAAAATGTATTCACATATTCCACCAAGACTTTCCCAAAATGATTCAATCAGTATCCAGACTTCTGGGTGCACTTACAGTTAGCGTCCACAAATAAAACTCTAACATGAACCTTACAAGAGGATTAGCTATGCAGGGAGTGGAACCAAACACAGAAAAAAAAACCCTAAGAGCAAAGAAATTTGGCTGTGGTCATCTTTTCCTCTTGCCCTCTGTTCCTGATTAACTTTATTGGAACATCTGTAGGATTATCTGTGCATTTTGCAGCTGTCCCACCATTGGCAAAGGAAGTTTTGCATTTACAATCAAGAAAATGGTAATAGACCTCATACTGCTGATCTTCCTTCACAGCCGCTGCTTGCAGAAACATTTCTGAATCTGATCTGTCACTGGAGCACAGGACGGTGGACATCTTCTCAGGGAGATGCCTACAGCCCCATCTGAAGAAAAAGTTTAGGCTCAGCTGAGGCTTATTTATGTTCATACTGTCCCCTCTGTCGAGGGAAGGTGCCACAAAGCAGAGGGAACAGAGGAAACATTCCACCAACTTCTGAAGTCTCCTTTCTCAGCCCTTCTCTACCTTCCCCCATCAGTTTATCATTAAAACTTACATATATAATGGAAGAACATTTAGTTAAGTGTGCTGGCACTTGAATTAACAGAGCTAACTTCACAGTACCGAATCAGACAACATTTCTAGGGTAATATATTGAAAATCTTATGAGAGCACAGGCAGAAGCACTAATAGTGTGTATATCATTAACTGCAAGCTCATAAAACATTAACTGCTTAATTCCTGCCAAATATACCAGATACCTCTTTCAACACTGTTACTGTTTGAAGATTACCTCTCAGAAACTGACGGTAGTTTAACTTTGGTTAAATCACTTTAGAATTTGTGGAGTTCGGAGCACTTACTTGACACACATAAAGAAGGAATCTTTTCAAACGAAAGGCAACATTTCAGAAATTGCATTATTTGTATTTTCCTAGATTGTTAGAATTTGTCACTTTTTAGCTCAATCGTTTCTGACCCTCTCAAACTATTCATTTTCCGGAAGAGGAGCAATGCACCAAGGCATGGTCTGGAGTGCCTAGGAAGGATTTTGACAACAAAAGTTGGGGTATACCTAAGCAGGTGTGCAGTCCCAGAGAGTTTTCCATATTTTTTGTTCTGATCCAGCTGCAAGAAGTGTTCCATTATGGCCCACTGGATGGCTCTGTGATCATTTAGTCACAGGGCAAGGCTGAATTAAACAGTATAAACCCGAAGACATTTTACTTTTGTCAGTAGAACTGCAGAGGTGCCAAATACACAGAGCCCTCTGAGCACCCTTTAAGATTCCTCATACCCATCCACTGGTCAAATTCAGCAGCACCTCCCCAGAAAATGTTCTGTGCCAATAGGTCAAGTTGTTTTCTTTGATTTTTGTTTGGGGTTTTCTCCTCTTAAATTAATGGGGAGAAGAGGGTGCAGAAAATAGGAAGAATAGCACTTTGAAAGATTGACTCTTGGAAAAAGAAGGTGCTAAATATTTGAGACTTCAGGTCCATGTCGTTTGGAGGAATGAAACATCAGCATATGATCTTTCGGCAACTGTTGCTGCAGAGTTAAAAATTACCCAGCAACTTCCAAATATAGGGAGAATGAGAAGAATTTCATGCCATCTTTTTTTTTTTCCCTCAGCTGTTGGCAAATGGTGAATATCAATGGGAATTCCAAGGCTTAGAAACTTCAGAAAGAACTTGATTTTGTTGAAAACATCCAGTGAAAATGACAGAGGTAAGAGGCATCTCATCGTGACAAATGAGAACTTCTTGTGACAGTTCTGTCCCAAAGTGTTAAAAGGAGAGAAATAATAACTAAAAATTAATAAAAGTCACAAAAAGCCCCAAATAAGTCAACCTAGGATCATCATTTTCCATACTTAATGCTGTATTATTTTTACCCACAGGACAAAGAGTAGTATCTCTGCAAAGTTTAATGAATAAAACTGTTGAGCCAGATTCTGTGGCATCTGCTATCTGAGCTGCTTCTCCTTTGGGACAGGACAGTACTACACCTATATACTGAGAGATGCTTATTCTACCTTTATAGCCTAGGAATTCCTCGGGGAAAATTCTCCACTCGTTATATCTTTGAATAGCTGACTAGTGTATATAATCTGTATACAGTGCTTTCAATCTTGACTGATATTTGTGATTTGGGACAAATAAGCAAACTTAGCAATTTTGTTTGTCTCCTGAGTAAATAGGGTAAAAACCCTGCTTGAAGGAAGTACTGTGGGCAACTGCCTGCCTGAAGATGTATTCTTGCTGGTGTGCACCTTGTGTACCCCCAGGTCCTGACACATTTATTAGCGGCTGAACTGAGGTGGGGAATTAAACCGAAACACTTTGGGGAAGCGCTGCCCAGTCTTTCTCCTCCTCTTGCACAGCAAGCAAGGGATTGACTGGTGAGGTACACACACACCACACTCTGCACGGGCTGGGTAAAGCAAAGTCGACATCTACCTCATGAAAATCCTCAAATCAACAAGAGCTCATTCATCAGGGGACATATAGAAAAGTTTTATTAATTACCCAACTGAGCTGTTATGTACTCTTCCCTGAATTTCCTACGCGGGCTCAAAAGGGAGAGGGGGGGAAAAAGTAAATTCTACAGTCAAGGGTCACCAGTAAGGGGGTACTTTATCATAAACTTCTCTTAGCTCTGTGCCAGCTCAGCATTTCACCCTTGGTGGTGCTACCAGAGGATAACTTGTGGTTGGGAGGGATGCAGGGGGGTGGCCCTGATACAGGGAGGCACAGGGCACCCACCTACCCTCACCAGTGCCGGCACCCATCAGGTCCTGGCCAGATGATGGTCCCAAGACACTGAGGAAGTCCTTGTGACTGGGTTAATCACCAAATGAAGCTGCACTGCCCAGCTTTTTGGTGTTCTGGTGGGATATGGGGTCCCTTCCAGGCCAGTCCGACTGCAGGGGTGCACTCTGCCTGCCCACTGAACTGGGGGGCTTTAGTGGGAGGGCAGGAGATTCATACCAAGGCTGCACAGTAAAACACTGGTGAATTAACTACTGTTTTGGGTGTATTATAATAGAAATTATTATATGTGTAGATATATATACACACACGTATTTGCAAATATACTATACATGTAGATAAAACTATGACTATATAATTGTACTGTCCCTGTGTACCTAATCCATCCTCATCTGTATACACATACCTCTTGGGTTGAGACTTAAAGAGATTAAATTCTGCCCGCTGGACATTGTAGGCACCTTGTCCCTTTTTAGATGCTGACACTTGGTTCCACGTACCAGGAATTTCACCAAAAATCTATTTTTATTCCTGAGGCCAAATTTACCTTGTGCTTGTATTCAGTAAGAGTCTGATAGGCAATTGTACTTGCCCCACAGGTGATTAACATACACAGTTCAACTCAAGCATGTAATTAATGGTCGCTGTTTAAAAGCTGTGTTTCATTTGATTTATAGCACATAACATTCTTTTTCAGCCCCGCTTGTTAGTTAGCCCTGTTAGTAGCCCTTTCTTCCACCATCTTTCATTATCTACATACGAGACTTTCCAGATTTTTGTGTCAAGGGGATGATGTGGAAGCCTTGTTGCAAAATTAGCTGCAGGTTAATTGCCTCCTTGTCCCTATCAGCAGAGTTGCAGCTATGCTGGCAGCCCCAGGTGCTTGGCTCCTGCCATGCTGAGAGGACTACGCTTGCAGTTTGGTGCAGGGTCATAGCAAAACACTCATGTTAGTGGCAGGCGGACGCGGGGAGGGGGCCCATCTCCCCTCCACAGGATCCCCAGTGCTCAGGAGGCTTGTGGCACCCAAACGTCTGGTGAAGAGACACATTCAGCACCATCGTGGCAGGAAGATGCCAGCCAGTTTGGACCAGACCATCATGGGTGATGCAGATGTCAGAGAGAGACCAAGAGGAGAAACCTGGGGGCAGGGGGTCTGGGGCAGCTGGTTATGGTGGTCGTCCTCCATCTGCTAGCCCCAAGATGCCCTCCAGCAGTTCAGCTGCAGGTTATCCTGCACCAGCCCTGACCAGCTCTGCTGCAGCTCCCCCAGCATCTCCCAGGCATGGTGGATATGCCCCAACTGCTTACACAGCCCGAAAAATGCCCACTGGCCACAGAAAAGATCAAGCTGGAATGAAAAAGCAGAAGTAAATAATTGGGAGTGCGCTCTTGAGTCAGACCTTTCTCTCCCCTTCTCCAGCTGGCATCAAAGGCTGGCCTTCAGCCAGCCCCCAGCCCCTTCTTCCTCAGAAAACAACAGAACCAATACTTGGGAGGAAAATGAGCCTTCTGCTGGGTAATACTTTAAAGCCTATCTTCTGAATGCACTTGCCCTCCTTGCAGGTGGCTGGGCAACACTCGGAGGCCACCTAATTGTCATGGATGGATAGATCAGCACACCTCTTCAAAAGCCAAGCCGAATCAGCCCCATTTAATTATTTTGCTTCACACTCAGGTGCCTTTAACACAACAATGCCTGCAAGGTGTTCTCTGGGCCTGGCTGCCTAGGGGAGAACAGCTGATTTAAAGGTTGGAGGGGAAGAAAAAAACCCCAAAGGTTCATTATGGTTTCCAAGGAGAGTAAAATGAAGTGAAACGAGAACTAAAAACAATTGTCCTAGTAATCAAGCACCATGATTAAGGAAATGGACCAAAGAGAGACCAAAAGATGCATCATCAATCTTCCGGATCAGCTCCCCACACACTGTTTCGTGACAGCTGAGCACCTTACAAATGCTGCACAGTTTGGATGCTAGACAGTGCTGAGGTGTTGCCTGTGCAAAGCCAAAGCAGGCAGCTCCTCAGGAGGTGGAAGCAAAGCTACAGGTCCCAGCAGGAAGAAGGCTGCAGGCTGGCAAACTGCAGCTGTGCCACCTGGGACACAAGCTCCCATTCCTGTCCCGCTGGTTAATTGTTTATGCCTGCTCAGAGTAACAGCTATAAGCCATCGTGTAGCATGGATGTCACTCCTCATCCGTGCAGTATTTTGGAAAATCAGGTCCTTTGGAAATATTCCTAGAAGGTCAACAGAAAGTCCCATTTCGCAGAGTTCACTGGGAGCCCAGGCAATGTGACGGACCCTTAGAAAGGGTAAAACCCGAACATTTGAAAATCTTTTCTAAGGCCACATTGGCCACTGCTTTGCCAGGAGAAATAAGACTGAACAGTTTGCCGAAGAAGGGTGTCAGTGTGTATCCGCTGGCCAGGCACATCAGGACGGTGTGTGTTCCTCAGGAATGCAGCCTGATGCTTGTGGAGTTCAGCAGAGAAATATCGGTTTTGTTCTGACTGATATTTTCTGATATACAGGCAAGCATTAGTATGTGTATATATATGCATACACACACATGCACACACATATAAAGAATTGCTAATACAGTCCACCTTGAGGGAACTGATTATACTATACACCTCCCCTTCTTTGCCATTAATTGGTTGTCACATTACTTCCTCCTGTTTTGTTTGTTTGTTTGTTTTAAGCGTTTGTTTCAAATCATTATTTTAAGTAAAATCATGCTTGTGTTGCTGATATAGATATCGACTAAGGTATCTATATCTGGTATACTGGGCCCTATTTTAATTTTCTCCAGAGCTCTCCTGAGGTGCTGTGCATGTAGTTCATCCCAGAGTTACGGTCATGACAAAATGGCTTTTGTATATAACTAAATAATGTACGTGCTATTTTTCAGGACTACGAAGTGCCAAAGCATATAAAATTAACATTAGTGTTGATCAGCATTAATCTTGCCAGCAGTTATGTTTTCCAAATTCTGTTCTCCATCTTCTAATAACATTCTCAAATTATACAGCACAAGACTCAAATTGCTACTTACACCAACATCAGAATGTAGTAAGTACTCATTATAACGAAATAAGTGTGTGGGAAAAGAAGCAGGTTTGTGTCCACTCTGTGGCTGTTTCCATATAAATCAGTCTCTCTTCTATCAGAAATGTTTCTTCACAAGAGAAAGGAAATAGAGTTGGGTCCCTACATGATAAAGTTGACTCAAATGCTACAGCTGCCTGTCCTAGGTTTTGTCCTTTATGAGCACTGCTTTTCTCTTGAAAATTTTCATGCATTGGGTATGATTTAAAAAAAAAAAAAAAAAACAAACAAAACCAAAACAAACAACAAAAAACAAGCCAACATTAAAAATTATTAGAGCGACAGGATAATTTTAAAATATTATTTTACATTTTCTTTCACCTAACTGTGTTTCCAATTTTGCTATCACATTTTAATATTACACCCTTGCATAATTAGCATCTTACAGGATTTTTCTCTTGCTTTATGTGGTTTTTCAAAAATCCTTTAATGGTAACACAGGAAAAAATATGCTTTTTAGCAGCTATTTGTATCTATAGTTTATAATTTATGTTAATTTAACACAATTATTATACACTACAGTTATTATTTAGTTATTAAACTTACTATTTTTAGTTCCTAGTTCATGGAGATCATAAATGTTACTGTAGTCCTAAATGAAACATAATAATGCACTTTAAAGAGTGACCTCCCTTACCCATGAGTGCATTTCTTGAGTGGTGTATTGAAAGTGAAAGAAGAAAAAAAAAAGGGGGGGTAGAGGCTTGAATCTAGAAGAGCAACAAAATAAATGCAGGAAAGGATCTGACGGATATGAAGTAGCTAAAGTATGATTTCATGTATCTAGTGACAGCTAAGATAGAACCCAGAAGTAAACTTAATACAGAAATGTTTTCATGGCCAAAATATTGCTTCAGTACTAGAAACTTTTTTTACTAGAAACTTTTTTCTTTTTTTTTTCTTTTTTTTTTTTCCATGCATATAATCAATGTGGCTTTCCCAAGCCTTTCTGCCTTTGTGGGAGGAGGGCAGAGCAGTTTTCCAGCAGGATAGAGAGTGGTATTGTCAGTGGCCTGTATGCACACAGGAGAAAATATTTGCAGACCGGTTCACTTAGGACATGCCATTTCAGTGTAAAACAAGGTTTAATACCTACCTGTGAAACCCTGCTCTGTTTCTGGAGCTGCTGTAACAGAAGAGATTTCTTATCTTTTAGTAATCCTGGACTGACTCGAGGTGGAAAATGAACGGATAGTGCTTAGAAATGGAAAAAGCAAAGTTGTAGAAAGACCGGAGTATATCTGGAAAACATGCATCCCCCTCTTCCATCTGTCACTGCAGCCATCTCTGCCAGAACATCCACAGCCCGACTCCACGACAACTGCCTCTTTGGATCTGGCTTTGTCCTGCCCACTCAACAGCAGCAGGACCGCAACAGAAGATGGCACATGCCTGTAATTCAATAGGCATTTGGCATGGCCTCCTCATCCCTCCTGGCAAAAGATTAATGTGCTCCCAGACATTTCTGGGTTTACCCTGCCGCTTGGGTCAGCAACGCTTATGGTCAGCCCCAAAGAATTCTTGGCCAGGGCAAAGCCTGGATCCCAAGCTGTGAGATGTGCCTGTGTCCAAGAGCAGCTGGGGCTGGTCAGTCTCTGAGCCAGGGACCGAGCTGCCAGCCTGCATGTGTGCACATGTGTGAGAGAGGCCAGGGAGAAAAAGAAAACAAAAAAAAGAAGAAAGAAAGGAAAAAAAAATCTTGTCTGCAACACCTCTCCATAGGCATGATTTAGTTGGTGGTATGTGAAAATTGTTGGATTTCTGCTTTATAGAGAAAATTGTCCTTGGTGCCAGCTTATCACACGCTTCCATCTGTGGGAAGTTCACATCAGGCACAGGAGTGGTATGAGTAAAAAAAGCTACTGGCTATTTTCATAGTGTGTGTCCCCTGCCTCTCCCTTCTGCATTTCTCTGCAGTTTTAGATTCCAGCTGCCTCTAGAGCCTTCTTGTGAGTTGTCTTTTATTTTTGGTTTATTTATCCAGAAGATGCCTTTACATTCCCCAAGGCCAGAACTGCACTGACTACAATTTCGGTTGTGCTGGTTAGTTGTTACGTGGTGTTAGAAAACCCATGAAAGTATCTTCAGCTCGACCAGAAGAAAAGCAGATGAAAAATGACTGTGAAAGAGAGAGGGGGAAAGGTCAAAGTGCTGGATGTTATCCTGAAAACCAGTGTTTTGTTAATAAATATGTTGTTTGCCAAGAGTGGCAGACCGGGTTATATCCACATTGTGGGAAATCTCTCTTCTAACCTATCAAAGGCACTACGATGCTTTGCCACGTGGACGAAAAATGTCCACTCAAGGATCATCTCAGGGCCAAATCCCTTCCCTGTAAGTAAATAAACACTCAGAGCTTTTTCAGGGTGCCTTGCCAGGCTGACAGCAGCTCTTGGATGGACTTGCAGGAATGACGGTCACATTAATATCCATGTGTTCGGAGTATAATTTATTATAAGTCTATCTTATGGGAAAATTATTTAAACCAGAAGATAAAACATTGCAGGGAGAGTTTCCCTGCAGTGAAAGAAGACCACAACATAGCAGAAGAGAGAATTCACTTTTATCTGAACTTCAACTGAAGCAAGCAATAACACATTAAATGTAAAACTCCCTGTAGAGTGCTTTTTTCCCCTTCTGATATCGGTTCTGAATTTCTTTCTATGGCCTGCTGATGGCTATCGAGAGTTTGACACAGATATGTAAAGTGTGAGACTTTCTGCATTTCTAACAGACTTTGGAAACGTGCAGTTATCTGGGGCACATCATCCATTCCTGCTGGAGTGACATCAATAGCACAAACGCGGGTTCGCAGCATCACAGGAAGAAAGAGATGCTAGCAGAGTGCTGATTACCCAGGAGAAAATTTCCTTCTAAGAGAAACAATACCACTAAAAAATCATTGTACTAGAGTTATTATTCAGTGTTTAACGTGTGATGCTGGTTGGAAAAAAAAAAAAGAAAAAAAAAAAGGATTTTTTAATTATAAATCCAGTTCTACGTCTCTACGTTGTCACAGTCTCAGCACCAAAGCCCTCAATGATTTGTAGGTACAAGATACTCGCTGTGTGTCAGCACCTGTGCAAAGTCTCTCCGTGCACAGTGGGATATTCTTTCCAAACTGTCAAGAAAGTGCCGAAGAATGAAACTAGCTGGGCTCCATAGCTACTAATATGACAAAGACGGTTGCAAACTGGCAACTGAATCTCCCGAGTGAGAACTCCATGGCCATTATAAAGTGGTTGTCGTCAGAAACGCTCCATTTTAAAGAAGCTCCATCTTACTACCTATGCTGAGAAGTGATGCATTTTCCGTTTGCATCGAGCAAATACTGTCACCCTAATATCAGGGAAAGGCAGAAATCTGTGACCTGCAGAGAGCTGTGGTATGGCATTCACTGGCAATGGACAACCTAGCACATGTGAGATGTAGGATGTACTATATATGATGCAGTCATATGTGCAACGCGCTGAGCGGGGGAATACCAATAGCTCAGCTTTGTAGTCTTACGTTTGCCAAGGCAGACAGAGCTAAGACCAGTCCTAGCTGCTGTAGGACATGGCTTCAAAAAAAAAAAAGAAGCGATTGCTGTGCATAAGAATGGTTCCTCAACAGTTTTTAAGATAGAGGTCATTTGTTTCTAAAGGAGAATAAATGCAGCAGACAGTACAAGTAGGCTTGGAAAGAGGTTCAAAAATACAGCCTTGAGACTTTTGGGGAAAGAATCATTAAGTTTTGACAGCATAGAGAGATATGAGAGGTCTGAACTATGGCCAAAATTAAATGAATATGATGTTGCTTGCCCGATCCCACGGGACGAACTGTCCGCACCTTAGAACCAGTCTGGCCTGATCCCAGGTGAGTCAGAGCCGGTGGGAATGGAGGATATTCCTCCAAGTCTCAGGCCAAGGCAACCCCTTGACCATCTAAGGTCAACCTGGCAATGTGACAACGAGGGCTGCCGGGATGTCAGCAGGTCCGTTCCTACCGCTGAGTCATGCCATGCTGATCTGACTGCACCCCAACCTCAGGAAAAAAAAGGAAAGTCTTTTTTTCCCTCACAGACACCCCATCCTTCTTCCATAGAATCAGGTTTTGGTTTTGATTTTGATTTACTGTAAGTCTGGAATGGCACAGATGGCAATAGATGGGAAAAGAAAATACAGCACTATTTCTGTAATAGTTTACGAGGTACGGATGACCTCTTTTATACTTTTCTCTGTCAAATAATGATAGTATGATGCAATTTTATTTTTTCCCATTAAAATTTTCAATTGATTGTTTTATTATTTCACAATAATTCCCCAGAAAGATTTTTTTTTATTGTGCTTTCTGCAAACCTGTATATGTAATCCCTGTTGACTGAAAACCAAACCTAAATATCATTGACACCTCACCGCATCTCTCTCTCACTCTCCCACCATGGTCAAGGTACCATCAAGTACAAAGTGTTCTTATCTCCTCTATATTGAGACATCTCTTAATTAAAATACATCCAAAATAAGCATTAGGTCCAAAACTCACAAAGAAGGGACAATTGAGGGAGCCTGTGATTGCAAACGGATTTGATGGGGAGAAAAAAAATGCTTGCTGGGGACACCACACCAGCCACCCACACAGTATGAGACAGACTCCTTCACTTCTAAGCTGGAGATGTCTCACCCAGGCTGTCCACCCATCAACCCTTGCAGAACTGAGCACCCAGAGAGGACACCCACCACTCTTGGCCTGTCTGCTCTCAGCATCAAGGTCTCCATGAACCAGCCAGATGGGGACAGGGCAGCTCATGCTTTTCTGCCAAAGAAATTATCTGTTATGGTGCAACTTAGATGGGCTAGTTGGGTATGCGAATTAATATTTAATAAAGAAAAATATCCAGTAAAATGTGGAAATATCTTCCCATTTTTTAAAAATGTAAACCTAGCTGCATTATACCTTGAAAACTCAGCAGGCAGACACCACCAAACCCACCACTTTAAATGAGCAGCATTACTGAGACCAACACAGCTCCTCTGCTCTCCAGTAGTAAGGAAAGTACATACAAGCCTTCTTTTCTGCTGCTAAACCACCCACCCATCAGTTTTATTTACATCTAAAACCCAGTAATCATATAATTCCTTACAGCCTGTTCCCATATTACAGAAACAATGGTCCAGAACCAAATAATGGAGTAATAACTCGATTTCAGCTTCTTGGATGCTGCCCATGAGCAACGTAGAGAGCAGCGATCACTGCCGTGACTGAATTGCATCTGGGCATGCAGTTTGGGGCTACACACTGGCCTGCACACGGAGCCACTGCTCCACAAATACGTGGAGTATTTGTGAGCTCATCTGGCTATTTCAACCCGTTTGTGCTGCGAAGTAACGCCGGAGTGACATCCAGATGGTGTGAAGAGCACCAAGAATATTTGGTGAGTGTTATTCCGACACAGTGTTATGAATCGCATCATCTGTCTCCAGCGGCCGTGCAGGTTCAGCTGAAACAGCATTTATCAGCTCTAGCACAGCTGAGAGCCAGAGGGAAGAGAGTAGACAGCGGCTGCACGTACCACAAGATCACAGTCAGTCTGATATGGATGGGGGATATTCAGAGGAGAGAACGGCTTTTGGAGCAAGCACTCAGCTGTAGGTTGTGTTTGTAATGTTCCTTAGGGGCAGCAAAAGGATGAACAAGTTTCAAGGTTTGCAAAAAAAAAAAAAAAAAAAAAAAAAAAGCCAACCAAAAAAACCCAAATAAACAAACAAAAAAGCCTGCAATGAAAAAAGTCTGCCTTGAAGAAAGCTTCATTTGTAACTACCGCACAATTCTCCCGTTATGTGTTTTCCACTTGGTATTGCACAGGACTGAAGGACTTCACCCCACTAAAACAAATGTACGGTGAATATCAAAGTTCAGACAGGGTAAGTCCAAATCGTTAGGAGCAAAAATGTTGGGTCCAGGGGAGAAGTGAAGGCTGCCCAGAGCAATTCCACACCGGACACAACAAAGCGTAAAGGGCTGAAGAGCCAGCACGTGGCATTAATGCCATTTTAATGTTATTAAAGGCCATTGACTTAAAAACAGAGCTTATATCCACAGATAAAATGGGCACAGTATGGGCACATGCTAAAGCATGGGTTTACTTTTACAAGCTACAAAGGAAATACCCTAAGTAGTTGCATGAGACTGAAGGCAGCAATAATTCAGGGTGAATGGACTTACGGGTAATATTATGGGGGACAGATGCAGGAGCTGATGTTCTTAAAGCGATCTGGCGTCAGTGCTTTAGATTTGGAGCATTTCTGGGGAAACTATTCCAAACAGAAGCAGCAGAGACAAACAGAGGCTATCATTGTTAAGGTTAGAGAAAAACAGGCATGGAGAAACCCAAGCGTATCGGTGTGGGACTGTGGTGTAGCTATCAGCTAGGTGCCAGGTTGGAGGAACTGCAAGCGATCAATGGGCCTGAAAGGACATGCAAAGTTACAGGGGTCAAAAGCAGTTTCTCTTTTCTGCCAGAAAGGTAAGCAAATAAGGGGAAAACAGATCTCAAAATTGCTATATCAGATGCCCTTGGGTACAAGGAAAAGGTAAAATTTTATTGTGATTGTATAGGTATGTTTTACCCATCCAACCGTTAGTCCACAGTTTATTTAGAATTCAGAGACTCGTCAGCGATAATAAAAGAGCAACACTATATGAGATATATGTATATATAGATATATGTGTGCATGTGAATAAACATATACACACACATAGGCACTGTTTACTTGTATATACTGCTTTCCTATTGAAAGCTCCTTTGAGAACCATCTGTTGCCTGAACTCTGACAATGCTCTGGCTGAGATCTCATCAGCGGCAATAAATCCATCCTCATACACATCCAATCTCGTCGCTGAGTAGAGGATTATGATAACTGATGACTCTCAGGTTAGCACCTAGCTCCAAGTGGACAGGTAATTTGTTTTCTCCGTTAGATCTGTGGCTTACTAGAAAAACAGTTTTCAAGCACACATTTTCCATTTAGCAGAGATAATTCAACATCTTTTGTTCTGAAGTGTTCCAGAAAATTTCACAGGCTGCATAAACTACATGCACTGAATTTTGTGAAGTTACACTGCTGCAAATCCACAGTTAGTCCATTGATTTCAGTAAAACTAAACATGTCTGGAGCGTGTATACATACTCTGTAGCTTTAATGATTTTTCACTTGAGAGTAACATGGGGGTTCTGCACATAACTTCTTTAAGGGGATTCCTAAGCATGTCATAAATCTTTCCATAACCACGTATATACTGTGAACAAACTCCACAGCTAATTGTTATATGTGCCAACATTGATACTAAATTTTTCTAAGGAATATGTACAGGGGTTTTATTAGTAAAATATTACAGGAACAACTCAGCCCTGGTACTTGAGGAATTTGCTAAGATCACATAAAAGGTATTTTATTTCCTTCAAACACGTAAGACCTGATCTGCAGCCAGTTATGTCAATAGGACTTTTTCCACTGACCGTGCCAGTACAGAAGTCACATAAGACATTGGTCTCATCGGTCAAACTGGTTCAAGAACCTCTTCTCTGTCCAAATCTCTTTTCTCTTTCTATTTGTTCCCACCTTCACACTTCAACTCATGACCCCATCAGTTACAGACATATATACCTGTGGCTGGGGAGCAATTATGTCTGAAGGGGGTTTGGCTGCTGAAGCTGGCACAGGGGGGCCACGGCTGGAGTTTCAGCTTTGTGCAACAGCTACAGAAACTTCTGTACAACGTGGAGAGGAAAGGTCCCATCTGAACAGCCTGGTAGCCTTCAGCTGGCAGCAGCCAGGTTTTGAGGGAAATGAGAGGCATGGGTGAACTCAAAGCAGGCAGTAAAACAGGGGTTTGTCAGAAGGGAATTGCTGGTGGATGCTGTCCTGCAACACGAGAGACGCCAAGAGGGGAGAGGAGCCTGGCGGTCATGGTCTCCTGGCTGAGGACACCAGATGCACAACTGCCAGGAGCCTATTAAATATTGAAGAGTGAGCATTCACCAGGCAGGGGAAAAGCAACATATTGATTGACTCATTGTGTTGCTTCAAGGAGAAAGGTTTTGTGATATGACTTGCAAAAACAATATGCTTTTCTCTGCTCCTGTTTACAGCGAAGGAAAGTCACAGAAGGAGGCTCTAATGCAAGCGCAGAGCCACGAGAGCCGCTGCGTGGGTATCGATCCTGGTGCCAGTGTTGCGCTGGGTGTCAGTGACGTTCCTTGCTGCCTTACAGATTGCTTTTGGCAGCTCCACTGATGTCGAGTGCTCACTGCATGCAAATATAAGCTCTGACATTCACTTGGGGGCTGTAAATGACCTGTTGTTAATGCCGTAACTTCTGCGTGACAAACACAGGCTGTGTACACCTTCCCCCACCCCCCCAGCCCCAGATGCTGTAGAGACCAAGGATCTTTCACAAGGAGAAACTCAGTCCCATGATTATACTTTATGCTCTCGGGTGTCTAAGCAACTGTTTGCTGCGATTAGACCTTGACCCTCGGGCAGGTTCACCGCCTATTGTGTGAGGAACGCTTTATGCCAAACCGTTCTGTTCAATCAAGGCACTTCATTTTCCTAGAAATAACACCTTCCATTGCCAGCTGGTCAGTAAATGAATTATAGCAAACATATAATTATAGTAGGGTGAAGCTGTTATCAAATTTCACCACTTAAGAATAGTCATTTTTATGGAGGTGCAATAAATAATAAGTACTGTTTTACTGCATAACTTTTGGTTTTAGCAGTAGCGGAGTAAATTCATTTTTAACATAAACCAGAATTTAATCAAAACCACACTCCAGCTTATACTCATCCCACAGGTTAGTATGTGTTTTCTCACTCAATTCCAAACTTTGAATTTACAAAATGTTTCCTGCTTTTCTCTGTACCGACACCCTCACATTCAAATGCAGTGGTTTGCTACTATTCTTTGTGCACCTAAATGACAGACTGTTTTCTTGTTGGGTTGTTTTGGTTTTTTTTTTGACCAAACCTTTGTGCACTACCTTGTACCCTTCAAGTGAAAATCAATGTTGCGTATGTGGATCCGCTTGGTTTTTTCTGTCTGTGAGTAACAAAAATCAAGAACCTCTATGCCTGGCTCAGGCCACTTTGAAAATGCAGTTCAAAAGCTTCCTGTTTTTCTTAAATGCCTTTTGTCCTTTCTGAATGGCTCTCAACATTTTGGTGGTTTGTTTTTTTGTTTTTTTTTTCCCCTTTCTGCTGAAAGGAAAAACCTGAACTTCTTCACTTAACTCTCCCAAAAATACTTCTGAGGTGGACAAATAACGTCTGTGGTAGTGAAGTTTGTTTACTTCCCATAACCATTTTCTTTTCTGAGAAGGTCAGACCTAAGGCCAGGCTAATCTAGTCAGGATCCAGGTGGTAAGGGACAGCTCATCATCTAGTAAGTGAGAGGGAAGAAGAGCTCACATTTTTACGTAGTGAAATATTCCTCACGTATTACACAGGAGTGACCTGAGATTTCTCAACATCTTTCCCATCACCACATCTCCAAGTGATGGTGCCTTGTCAGAGATGGCTTTCCCAGCCATTAAAAGCAAGCTCAAGGCTGAGACGGTGACTGGGCTCACACAGATGTGCAACCATGAGTCCAGATTTTCCGTTGTAAGTGTTGGGAGAGGGAAGCAATGGATCTTGTGAAAATTAAGTCTGTTTAAGGCAACATTAACTCACTCCTAGTTATAGGTCCCAAAGATCTCCCAGCCAAGGGACAAAGCTAGGGAGCACTGCTTCTGGCATCCCCACCTTTGCTTCTTGCCCCACTTCTCTTCCCTCTGGCCAGGGCCAGCCTTTGGAGAAAGGAGGAACAATTTTGTTCAGACTAGAGCAAACAGCCTGCTGCAAAGACCACGTCTCCAGCTGACCGGGCTCCCCTCTATTCCCTTTATGATGATCCTTTTACACTGGGTCGGAAACCAATTTTCTGCAATTCTTGCTGTAAGCAGTCAGCTTGTCTCTGTACAGGAGACTACCTGACAGGACCCACCGGCCGGGCATTTGGGTATGCCGCTCACACAAGCCCATAGCGGGGACATAAACAACCAGCCTGCAGCCACACACTTGATTGAAAGCCGTGACCTGTTTGCTAAGGCTACAGCAATTACAGTTTTAATTAACCTCTGCACTTTCTGCGGCCAACAGGTAACTCATTACACGTATTGACAGAATTAACCAGTTCTCACTCCCATCACAACCCGCCCACCACCACCACTCCCCCACATCCCCCTGATTTAGAGGCAGGAATGAATGAATGAATGAGAGAGAATTTAGAGAAAGGAATGAATGAAAAAAAGGGTAGGAAATGTGTACCTCCCTCATTCTACCCACTCCTCCAGGGATGGGGTGCCTCCTTTTCTTGCTGCCATCTCCCATCTCCAGTACCATTTAATGGGACATCTCAGTTCCCTTCTTCAGCCTTTTTAATAGCCTAGGGAAAATGAAAAACAAAACCAAAAAAACCCAAACAAAAACCTTGGTCACTCCTCCCTCACAAGCTTGTAGCTCCTGATTTTGCATGCAAATCATTTCCAGACTGGCCCCTTCACATTGCTGAGTGAAGACTGAGTGCTATATACCATTTGCCATCTCTGAAACTTAAATCCATGCTGCTTTTGAGCCATCAAAATACAAAAAGGTATCAGAGACATTTTGTGGGGACCTAGCCCAGCTCCCATTAAAATCAATTGGAGTTCTCCAGTAAATTTTAATGGCCGTTGGATCAGCACTCCTGAAGTGTAAAAATTACAATTTTCATGCTCAGATGATTCTGAAATAGCAAATTTGCTTCAGCTTTTGAAAATGATACAGCCCTAGACTGACAATATAAAATTATTATGTAGATAGTCAGATATGGGACTCTGACACTTGAATAAAAGACTTCTTCAAACCTTTACATTCCTTTCAATGAAAATAGATAATAAGCAACTAAGTATAACATCTGCTGAAAGCATTCCAGGGAAAATAACTTCTTTTTTTTCATTAGGCATACCTAATGAACGAGTCAAAGCAGCTGACCCTGGTAATTAAAAATTATCATTGCTCTCTTCTGTCATGAGCTGCATGACTTTTGGGCTTCCCTTTGAATGGATAGCAAAATTTCTGCCCTGATGGTTGCAAATCAGAGTTACATCCTGGAGAGTGCCAGTTCAACCCCGTTCCACCACCCTCAGGAGGGGACAGTTTGTTGCCAGCGATAACACATCATTTTGTCCTCCCCAGGCTGGGAAGGGCCTTCAGCTCTGCGCTGGGCTTCCCCGTGCAAACAGCTCTGCCCCATACGGGATGAATGAGGTGCTGGGAACGGCAGAGCTGATGCCCAGTGTGCCAGGACTGTAACTCCTTTCCTTGGTCTTCCTGTTTTCTCTCTTCTCAGGGGCACGGAGATATTCCTTCTTTGATCTGGTTCATTTTCACAAATATTTAAGCTGTCTGAGGGGCTCCTGGGCCACCCGAGAGCACACATGGCCCTTGGGTCCAGCTGCAGTCCAGTGAGGTGAGGAGGTAGCTGTGACCTAGAAAAGGATTTGGGGGATGGTGTGCAAGGAAGAACATCAAGCATCCTGTTCCAAGACTGATTAGAATTTCTTAACAAAAGATAAAAGTTCCTTAATCATTCTTCAAGGTTAAGAGGTTCACGTTGTATTCCCATGTGCTCTGACCCTCTCTAATTAGCATGCCATTGGTATTTCACATCTGAAATATGAATAAGCTATTCATTATCATCACAGCCATTATTCTTCTGCAAGCCACCAGAAAGAAAAAGTTGCTTCTTTTCACAGGAGACAAGGTCAATCTACTCTATCAGTTGACTAAGCCTGAATAATGTATAAACTGTTTTTCACAGCAGGCTCTCTCAGCTGAGCAGGTGATAAGAAATGCATATCCATAAGGATGGTCAGCCAGAAAAGATAATCTATTGTTTGGAAATATTTTTACTGTGAAGTATTTGCTACCTCTGCTACAGTATCATCTGAATAAGTGGGCCTTTGCCGATAGAAACCTGAGTCTGTTATCTCTTTACTTCAATTGCTTCTCTTTAATAAGGTGGGAGTTATGATGCAGTCCATACCTGACAGTGAAGATGAAGAACGGGGATTTCATAGGAGGAAATGTATTTCTTTCTTCTTGTGGTTGGTTTCAGCAATATCTGCCTTCAGTGCCTACGTGTAGTAAGCCTGGAAAGATTGTAGGGAGGGGTAATGACCTTCATTAGGCTAGCTAAAATACTTGGCAAAAAAACCCCAAAGAACTTCTGGGCACAGAAGCCTTTCTAAAGGTTAGAAAAAGTGGCCCAATTTTCTTGATGTTTCTCTTTAGGCCCCGAGGAAAAGTTTGTGTGCCAAAAAGCTTGTCTGTTTTTTGCAGCTGTATCACTTCACTCAATATACTCTCTTACTTCTCCTTTCAAACTGCCTCGATATATCCTTAGGGTATCATGACACTACAACATTACTGTTAATTACATTAACTCATCTCACCTAATGAGAATTAATGAGGATTCTGCCATTGCGAAGACAGTCAAGAGTGCAGTACAGTATAGCACGAAAGACATTCTTAGCATTTTTCTACTTGTTTGATGCTATTTCTATTTATTTTATTAACTTAATTATGGGACACACATGGAAAACACACACACACACAAATCCCTTTTCCCTAATTCTGGTAATGAAGTTTTGTGTTTTCAAATCTATTCTAGAAGATTAATTTCATATCAAACAGTTGCATCACTGGTTGCTTATGTCTTCACGAACTGAAGATTGTGTATTTTTCAGTCAGGCACTTTGTTCAGTACCTTCAGTCTATGGCCTAAGGTGGTCCTTCCCTACCCAAAACAAAAAATCTGCAAAACCACTGTCTGCAGCACAACTTTGAGACTCTGTAATGATGAATCTGAAACAATTTCTATCTACAATATAAGGAAAAATCTTATACTTTTCAAGTGTGTCTTAATGATTTTCCATAAAAAAGGAGAAATTGTATGGCATTATACAATGTAACACATGCTCGCTTCTTTAATCACACACATTTTTTAACACTTTTGCTAAAATGTCTATACAGTGGCTTTACATCTTGAAAAGTGAAGACCTATGAAAGACAAAGTCAAAGATCAGAACACATACACTTTATACTTTAAGTCTGGTACGTGTATTTTGCAGCAGTGTCAGAAATCTTAAGACACTTCCTCAGATATATTTCTTAGACTCTTAACATCGAGTGGGCAGATGAGGAGTAAAGCTGAATATCTCTTTACACAGCATACTCAGTAGCTGGAATCCCCGAATAGGATTTTAATACAGGTACTACACCAATGATCAGCATAGGTGAGTGTGGTGACCCATGCAACCGAGTTACATCATCTGAAAGCAGAAACCATCCTTGTACCATTTAGTCTGTAAGCTTTGCCCTCGTGAAGGGATGCTGATCACAAAGGGGTGTGAATGTGTTTACATTTACTGTGTTTCTGCAGCTTCTATACGTTGATAAGAAGCACTTACAAGTACAGGATCTGCACATACCGTTTCCACGTAGCATACCGGCATGGTTTTGGAGAAACACTTTAAAAACTGGACACTCGTTGACTAACGTGTTTTGGCTATGGCTCGGATCTCTGATCCTCCCATGCACCCTAGGCTAATCAGGGAACCACAGCTAATGGATGCTAGAGGTGTCTGTTTAATGTCTAGATGGGTGCCTGGGGAAAGGTTGCCGAACGTGACTCGTTTGCCTATCACATTTAGCACCATTGACGTAATGCCTCTGTAGAAGACATATTTTCTCTTTCCTGAGGAAAAGGAAAAACTGCATTAAGGGCCTTTTGGAATGTTTTTCTGAAGGTTTTTTTAGCTTTACCCACACCCAAGCTCAAATACAAGCAGTTTCTATCAGCAGAATAACAGTCTGAGGAGAGATGTATGTATGTATGTGACGTATAGGTGTTTCTAAATCCATCTGCTGCCTAGCCTGCCAGCCAAAAATATTTTCTCTATCTCTCTTAATCTTTCATCCATATCATGTTCATCCCTATGCTGGGTAAGCACCGTTTTCCTTGCAGCATGCACTGAGGGCTGTTCCATGGTGAAAGAGCAGATAATACGCTAGCTCTATACATGTATCTTCATGTATGTGCTGGGCAGCCTAGGCTAGGCTGCTGGTTACTGCAGACGATGCTAGTGAGGCTGCACGGGCAACTGCATTAGCTCAGGACAAAGTCGTACAAGTTCCTTGGTCTCTGTTACTGCCTACGGACAAGCACAAGCAGAAATGTGCAAGGGAAGCACTTGTTTCCAGCCGTCCTCCACTGAAATTTTGTTCAAACTGGCTTCCCTCCATGCTCACTCACATATGTAGGAATATATCGTCGCTCTCTAGTTTTGTTTTTGTGTTATTTTTTTTTAATGAAAAATGCTAAAATCTAAAATGCTCCTCCAGGTGCATTCTCCATCCAGAATTCTATAATGTTTGTTTCAATATGGTTTGACTTTGGAGATCTACTAAACCATTGCAGTTTCAAGGATTTTACTTTCTTCCTGTTTTCTCAGTGTTGTCCTAAAGCCTTAACGCAAACTTATACTTTTTGATTTATTTGCATAAAGCTCCAATTCATTACCAGTGGGAATTAAAGACAAGGTTGAGTGAGTTGACTGAATTAAGTCCTCAGTGACTAGTAAGGGCTCTACTTAACAAAAGTCTGCCACAACCAGATATGCTAGTGTCCTGATATCTTTGTAGTTATCCCTTTAGGGATGATGAGTTTAAGGTCAGCAGAAGGTAAAGTCCTCTAAGGCCTTACAACTGTAAGCCCTCTTGGAGGATTTGTTTAAATCATCCCTGAAATTCCATTGTTATCCGTATCCTTATCCTATGGCTTACACTTGGTCTAAGTGCTACCCTAAAACCATTAAGAGAGATTTCACAAGCACTGTGTGAATGATGAACAATTGTATTTACTGCTTGTATGAATGATAATAATAAATCATTTTTTTTTAAAAAAAAATGCTTTCAGTCAGATTTTCTAACTCTCCATTTAGCAGGTTTCTCAGGGTAAGCCTGCTCATGCCTTTCTAGAAGAAGCAGTGCTATGTGACATGTGGCAAAATAAGAGCAGTCAGTTTCCACAGTCTTAGTCATTTTAGCTTATTCCTACATTAATAACAAAACTGCTGAAAAATAGTTTGAAAGAAGCAAAGTAATTCTGGAATACCTGTGTTGGAAGAGGTGGGACAACCAGTGGGAGACTGACTTGGTCAAAAATGGGGCTGAACCAGTTCTTTAAGGCTTGCCTAGAAAGTTGCTAGAAAAGCAATGCTTTCTGCAGTGCTAGTATCAGCTTGCAAAGTCCTGAATTTCCTTGAATGAGAAAATGAAGACTCTTTGCTTTCTTGGTAAGTCAGGTGACATTTAAACAGCAAAATCAAGGGATTTAGCTTTGACATATTTGAAGTAAAATGGTTTTTTTATAACCATCCATGTATTATATCCATCACTTTTCATATTGATACGTTTTTTCCTAATTGTATTAGCAGAAACTTAAGAAAAAAAAATTTAGAATTTATAATAAAACAAACCACTTTTTTTCCAGGCCCAAAGGATACCTGAAAAATATTTTTTAATCCAGAGGAACTAATCTTTAAAAAAATATATTTAACATTGTCCATAGAACAACAGGTTCTACAAAACAAACAGTTCTTACAAGGGTGTGTATAAGGACATTTGTGGGAAGTATGTTGCATTATTTTATTAGCCATGTCTATGTAGCCCACAAAGGATAAGACTGTCAATAGTTACACTGGGTGCTTCCATGGTCTGAGTTTTCAAACATCCTGATCAAGAAACAGGCTAAACGCCCTAGTCCCCTTTACAGCTTGTATTTCTGAGGGTCTTTTCCACACAAAATAAAGGAGAAAAACAGAGCTGGGTTGCAAGTCTGGACAGAGTCGAAAGCAGCACATTGCAGTTTTACTCTAGAACTTGACAACAATTTTTTCTTTTCTGTTTTTCACTGAAAAAAAAAAAAGGCAATTTTTTTTTCTTAGATTTATCACCTTTTCCTGTTTGGGTAATAATATTTTAATTGAAAAAGAAAAAGAGGATTAGTGCTTTGATCAACTGTAATTTTATCTGCACCTACAACATCTGAAGTACTGTCTTCTCCTAAATCTTACCCATATTAAAAGAGCAAGCACTGAACAGATTTAAAAACAAGACAAAACCAAACCAAACCTCAAATCCAACAATAACAGAAGTTCACTCATACTGACAATAAAAACTGCAGCAGGATACACCAACTAAGGGAGAGCAGACAAAGCATGTACTTTCCTCTCTGTGGCTCACTTTCTGTTGTTCCGTTTACCACTGCTAAGGAAACACGACGGAGAAGATGCCTTGTGTACCTGAGTCATTGCCAGGACGTTGTCAGGAAAGAAAACTTCAGCGACTTGAAGTGTCTCAAAAACTTCTTCAGAGGGCATCAGCCTATGCAGGAGGTTCCGATACGCTGATTTCTATTTATTATATGCTTGATTGATTTCTGAACCGAGAGAAAGCCATGCACAATTACATAAGAACTGAAGCACACGATAAGGATAGCAGATGTTGCTGTGACCAGGGCTCAAAGCCCTAATTGCCAGCTGGCATGCTTTTCTTAATCTGTTGGAGATATCGACTTGCCAGGCTGAAATGTAAAGATCCTCCGAACTCTGGGAATGTTGGGCACGTAGCTCATCGCTTCTTATAGAGTGAAATGCTAATTATAAATGCTGTCCCTCATTATTTGTGGAACACTACCAGTTTAAATACTTGCTAATCTGAAAACCCAAACCCAGGTTCAGAAATTACAATTTTCTCCACTAGTGCTTCTTCAGATAGTTCTTAAGATAGATGCCAGAAGTAAAATCACCTAGACATTAATGGCTGCAGCAATTTTCCTTTTCTGGTCAGAAAAGAGGCTGAAACACCTTGGCAGTTCCTTGGTTGACCTGGCACTGTTGTACAAACCAGATCTATATGTCAGCATCTCCAGTTGTTTCCTATGGGTGCGAAAATGGCGTTACTGAGCAGGCAATTTGAAATAAATCACTTTTAAAAATACATTTTATAGCTGCAGATTCCTGAACCTGCAGGGAAAATCCACAGATCTTTCTCAGATCAGGAGATCTGGGTCACATGGACCTCAGACTGGAGCCTCCCAGAAGCAGAACAATCCTCATCTATTGCAAAAATTAATTTAAGCTGTGAGAACCAAGACTAAGAGCACTTTTCAACAGTTTGCAATGACCAGCAAAGGCACTCCAGATAAGGACACAACAGCACCATCATGGGAATGTCTTACAGGTCCACAAAACAGTGTTGTTGCAGAAGATTAATTAGCTGTCATCCTGAAAGCAAACGGAACATTTATTACTTTTAAATTGAACACGAGTGCAAATGGTGCCCCACACGGTGCTAACAGCCCCGAGAGAAAGGGGGGTGCAGAATACAGCTGAGTCATGCTGGAAGGAAAACCCTGCTTGCCCTACGGCAGGAGACCATGAGAGGATGTGGATAAAGCTTCTCTGGAAGATGAAACAGAATACACCGACTCAAAGGCTGCACCCTTTAATTTATGTCTAATTTGATGAACATTTAGAAATGGAAACCCTTCTATGTGACATAACTTTGAAGCTGGTCTTGCTTTAAATGTGTGGCTGGGCTAGATGTCCTCCATAGCTTCCTTCCAACCTAAATTTTTCTGTGATGTATTATTTATCTACAAGTAGGTGTTGTCAAGTATTTTTCTTTTTTTGGATGCATCAACAAGGTTCTGCCTGAAGCCCTTAGAAAGACAGCAGCCATTTGTGCACAGTCAGCATCCCTAAAGAGAGAAGGCTGCCATGTGGGTAGAGTTTGGTACCTAAAATACCTCTCAGGAAAAAATAGACATGTGTTTTAGTGTATAATCACAGCCACCACAAAAAACATCACCACAAATATAAGCATGTGAGAAAATTTAGACTAATTTTGTAAATAATCAAGTATATGCTAATACGATGCAAACAGAAATGAGAGGTGGGACAAATAGAGACCAGTAAAACAGCTGATATTCCCAGCAGACCCACTCCCAGAAACAAGAAAATGGAATTAAAATTCATGGTAGTGTGAACTGTGAGAAATCGGTGACTGATTTAGCTGCTTGCACCACGAACCAGTGATGCCTTAGAGTCCTGGTCCCCTGGCTGAAAGACACTGCAGCTTCCCTCCCAGCAGTGGTGTGTGGTTTAATTTCCCTGGAATCAGGGCACAGGAAAGGCTTCAGGCTCCCAGAATTCACAATCAGACGATATGGTTCATAAAAGCTTTAGCTTTAGACCATGGACGTCGAGGAGATCTGTGTTGCATGAACCTGTCTTTAAACATCTTGCTTTAATGACCTTCCACATGGGAAAATACATATTTGGGGCTGTTTTCAGGTATAAAATATTTTTTCAGTGTATCTCAATGTGATACAAACCTGAGAATGGCATTTGTACGCAACTTAAGCATAGAAAAGTCTGTTGAAAAAGTTCAAATACATATTAGTCTGATTAGGACAAACAAAATATTTGCTAGCAGTCCGATAGCAGCTGAGATAGGAGCTGAAATTGTGAGTTCCACCCCTGAGGTAAAATCCTGAGCAAAATAACTAAGGCTTTTAGCACCGGATTAGCAAGCCAGCTTGTTCCTAGCATCTATTATAAATAGATGTCAGAGTGTTTACTGCTATAAATGACTTGCTTAGAGATACTAGATAGCAATCTGTAATCTGGAACAAAACATAATGTGAGGAAGGACATGCAAAAATATTTTAAGTAGCTGTATGCAAATATATAGGTATTTATAGGGTATGTACAATTGCAACTCAATGCATCAACTTGTACACAGGTGTATTAGAATAATGTGTTCTTCATAAAGCAACAGAAATCCAGTGCCCCCCCTATATTTATATTAAAATAGTAATAAAGAATTTATATAGGGTAATTGAAGATGTTCTGCACATCTTCAGAAAAGGTGGCCAACAGCATTTTCAATTAATTTTGCAGAAACAGACATTTCATGACAGATTTCTCAGGTCAGCAGGGAATTCCTGTGCAAAGTAAAGAGCAAAACAACCCAGGTAGCTACTCAGACCTGCAGGCTGTCCTAAATCAGGCAGGGAAGTGCCTTGGGCGCTCGCTTGTTTGGTGGTGAAACAGGGGGCTTCTCTGGGGTGGCTCTTTCTTTTTGTTTGAGAAGAATTCCATCAGGGCTGGACCCAGTCATCTGTCAAAATTCACATTTCTGCAAAAAAAAAAGCCAGTGGAAAACCCACACTCACTTCCTCACCCTGCTTGACCTGAGCTCTTCCCCAGAGCTCCGATGACCACCTTGCTGGTCAGGCTATGGGCTGTCTCCTTTTCCAGTTGTCGAATATCTAAAAGCTCCAACAAGAGCCAAAGATGGAAAGCAAGTGACTGGCCCCGAGGGCCAGCAATTAGAGCACCCATCTGGTACGGCTCGCTCTTTCTAACCTGGGCAATACCTAATCGTTTCTAAAACCGAGCACCCATCCTGGTTTCGCCTGTAAGAATCCATGATCTGGATGTGAGGATTCATAATCCATTCTATAAAAAGTTCTTATTTCTAATATTGAAGTCATGTACAACCTCAGCTTTATTTCATATCAGCCTTTTTTATCCTCTTGCATGACTGGTTCTGTGGGAGGTGATCTACCAGCCAGCCATGGCATCATATACAAACGCATAGATATACATACACCCACAAGCATGTACGCCTTCAGAAAGCTCAGTCTTTCTCTAGAGAACATTTGTCTTACTTAACTAGGAGAGATAAATTTTATTTACTTCTGTTGGCTTTTTCACAGAAACCAGGATATTAGTTAAAGAGTAGTCTGGGTTTATAATCCCCAGGAAATAGCTAGTTATGCATGTATGGACGATGAACCTGGCACGTCACACTGCTATGTGAAGTAGCCTGTTTATCGTTCTACCTTATACCACCTCATCCTTTCTCTGTTCTATCTTTAACCCAATGAAGAAAAAATTTCTGTTGATTCAGGAAACTTAACTGGCACTCTCATCTGAAATTCAACATCCTGTACAAATGTTTCATTGATTTGAAGACACATTTTACAGCATTTTATATTTTGACACTCTGTACTTATTTTTCCTCTTCCACTGCGTCTGTATTTCCTTATGCACAGCAGTAAATAACTTGGGACGGATCCCTTCCATTTGATTGCCTACAACCAGGACGTGTTTTCTTCTTTATGTGGAGCTCTTAACGCAGGCAGACGCTGCAGTCTGGAGAACGCTACGTGCCTCTCGGTGACTGAGGGCTGCAGTGGCTGCTGTTTCCTAGAGGGTAGGCGGGAAATACATTGGTTTTCCCTTTCCCATCACAGTGTTCTGCTCTCTGTTCTACAGCTTTGTGTTCTTTAAGTAGCACAGAAAAGGGAATAACAGCTAACATTTACAGAAAGAATAGAAATGGATTGATCCTAACAGAGAAATCCTTGCAGTCCCAATAACTCTTTGGTTTCCTGCAGGGTACACTGCAGGAAAAGTGAAACGCTCGATGGAGGAGAATAAACGAGTTTGTCTTGGCACCACAGAACTCCATGAATCACCTTTTTGAAGAAAAAGAAGCTGAAACTTTAACTTTTAGTGCATTTAACAGTGCAAATGACTGATTCTTGTACTGGATAGAAAAATCAAC
Organism: Falco naumanni; assembly: GCF_017639655.2. NCBI lineage: Eukaryota > Metazoa > Chordata > Aves > Falconiformes > Falconidae > Falco > Falco naumanni. The sequence goes on along the minus strand of NC_054054.1, from coordinate 6,310,151 downwards.
TAGGGACACTAAAATAGCATTTCTTCTTTGATTTCCTCCACCTTCTCCTCCCTGTCAAGCCTCTTCAAGGCAGCCAGTGACTTGCTTCATTTCAGGGAACGCACAACTTTCCTTTTCCCTTACTCCGATCTCTCAGTGTGTTTAATACTAACTTTCATTTTTGGAGCATCTTTTCTGAGAGTAGTATCTCCTCTCTGGACTGACTCCAAACTCTGCTCCTTCTGTGATTTTTTGTTTCTGCAGTTGCCTCCACATACTGTGCCCTTCACACCCACTGCAGAGGTCCTCAGAGTCTCATTCTTGGTCTTCATCTTCATTGCATTATCCTCAAGCCTAACTGTACTCTGGGTTTTGAAGAGGAACATTACGTCAATGGGGATAGACTGTACGTCTCCCTCAGGTCGCTTCGGTAACCAACCTCATTTATCAGCCTGTCTTGATTTTTTCACACGTAGCATCACTGCAACTTCCTACTCTTCAGTATTTCAATTATGAAATCACCCAGCTGGGTGAAAATATACAAATGCCTGCAAGTCCTGGCCTGAGCTCTGCAGCAATTCAAGTTTGGGGAGACCGCTCCTCGGCTCTGTAACTTGAGCTAAAAGTCTGGATTCTCCATGAATTTGGCAGTCCCTTGCTTTCTCACAAAGAGCCATTTCGAAAGCTGTAAGATTTGCCAGGCACAGACAAAACCAGGGTGTAACGGCACTGAGTGTGATGCCAGAGCAACTCAAAGATGAAGTGGAAAGACTGGTCAGAACTCCTGAGCCCTGAAGCACTGTCAGAGGAGATATAGGAAACCGCGTCTCACAAAATTGTGCACTGTCTTGAACAAAGTGTAAAACAAGGTAAGTTAGAAACCAAGGTAAGGAGAACAAAACCACAGATCTAGCCTTTAATCAGACTACAGCTGACTCTTCTGATACTGCGAGCTAAATCACTGAAGATTTTTTTTTCTTCTTTAATTTAATTTGATTTTACGGAAAACTCCACAAAATGAGGCTCACCAGCAAAAGCAAAACTTTGCACTACTTCTTGATGAGTTTTTGAAGTCACAAGCAATTTCAAAAACCAGGACTGAAGTCTGCTCTCACTTCAAGTTATCATTGAAGAATACACTGGAGATTCAAATCTGAGCTGGTCTCACCCATTGGGCTTAAAGCCCACAATTTAGGTGAACCAAGCCGAATTTGGTATTCCTGGAATGACTATAGTCTCAAACTGAATGCTTTCATGTTGTGTTTGCAGTGTAAATATATATATATATATATATATAACAAAAACATTCAGAGCATTTCCAACCCCATTTGCTCAAGAAGCACAAACACAGAAAAGGCGCAGAAATATGCAGATCAAAGAAGATACATTTATCCAGCTATTTCCCATCAGCTGCATGCTCTCATCCCTAGGTATTGGGCAGGAAACATTTATTATTTTTTTTTTTCATAATTCCACATATTGTTTTACTTTACATTCCAAAAGCATCTTGTGAAAAAACCATGAGAGAGGAAGAAGGAAAAGATGGGAAATCAGTAAGCAAGTCCCCTGATGATTAAGGCAGGCATTTATCTAAGGTACAGGAGGCACAGTTTGAAGTCCACCTTCCAACATGGATGGGAAGCTATCTGAGGGATATCAGGGACAACTCCCAAAGGTTGCTTATCAGATTCTCTTTCCAACAGGCTGATCATTTCTGTGCCTCTTCTTCCACTGCCGTCAAAAGCCCGTGATACTGTATTTCAGCAGAGCCCTACTTGATTAAGGAAAAAGGGACTTATCACAGGGACTGGTGGTTCTTCCTCAGAAATGGCAGTGAACATTTAACATCAGAAAGATAGTTATTTTATACATGATACAATAGTACTGTGTATGTACAAGCAACACCAGTTGCTTGATCATTCTCCTACTACATCTGATGCAGTTATCCCCCCGCTGGCAAATGTGAGACAGAATGTCAGGCCAGTAGCTTAAAAAAAAGGCTTGTTTTAATACAGATTAATTACAATCCTGGAAACCTTCAGCAGCAGCACAGGCTTTAGGACAGTCCACAAGAAACACATTGATATATGGAAGAGCCTGTGACATCCCATGGCACAGTAGATCTGTCCCACAGCTGTCAAGACAGACGTGAGATGACAGGTAAAACCTGTTCGCGGTTGCTGAGGCTCCGGTATGAAATTAGCTGTTTTCTGCAGAAGAAATCTCCTGGACTCTGCCTATATGGCAGCCTCAGAGTTTCTCCCTGCATCCTTAAACCTGCAAAAGGGCCACATGTGACATTTATTGGCAGCACTCATTTAGGGCTAGTTTGTGTTACCTCAGGGACCATCGATTTTATTACTGTATTTCTCTTTCAGTTGTTCCGTATAGACATCAGTGTGCTGTTATTTTCTTTTAATCACTTGCAAATTTTGATGCTCAAAAGTACTTTTCAAGTGCATTTCAACTCAGCAGTAGTCAGAAAAAGTGTATCTGTCAAGTCTTCCATTGTGAAGTGATTTATTACTGAGATGAATTTTTAATTGTCCTTTTACCAGTCCATATGCCTTCTGATATAGCCTCCGTCCAGGACTTGGGAGGCAGAAAATGTCTTGCGAGCCAGAGAGGTCTGATGGGATGAGTAATGAATTCTGGGGGAGGAAAAGTTTGAAATTAGACTGGTTTTGAGGGAAGTGAAGTAGCAAAAGGCTGGGGACTTAACCAACCCTTGTCACTTCAGGGTATGCTCGCTGTGCCCTTCGACAGGCACCGTGTGGAAGGTAGGTGACCAGTCATGCAAGCAGGGAATGGGATTACAGGGGCAAGCCCAGGGTCTGTTGTGGAGAGATACCTTCAAAGATGTGGACAGTGAAGAGAAATGCATGAGCTATGGGAAACTCTGCAAACTCAGGAGTAATGAAAGTATATAGACCTATCTGGGTTTGTCAAGACAGGGTTTCAGGTTTTGGCATATAGAGGTCAATGGTGAAAATCCTGACCCATCATTTATTTGACTACATTCACTTTGACTTTAACGGCACCATAATTTCATTCCTAGACTTTACAGTGAGGGGAAGCAACAATAAAGATGATTGTTCCCCATCTGCAGACTATCATCTCTTTATAATAGCTTCATTCATCTTTCTACATAGTTTATGCATTTCTTAGTATTCCTAAGACTTGGGGGAGGAGGTGACAGAGGGAAAGAGGTTCCAAGCTCCCATAAGAGAATTCATATTCCATAAAGAACAAGTATTTTGTGAAGCTGTTAGATGATTTTGACCTTTCATGTTGTAACATCTTTAATTTACGTCCTGTGCTAGGTTCAGACGATGGTATTTCAACAGCCCAAGCCTTTTAAATTTGCTCCTTTCCAGCTTAAGTTAGCATTTATTATGTCTTTCCTGAGTTATCATGTAATGTGTATGTTACTGCTCATGTTTTACAACAGTTTAGTCAAACAAAAAAGCCATGTTTACAGTAGGCTAAGCTGTTATTTCGAGTCCATAAGTGGTCTAATGAGTGACTGCTCCCTGATTGTTAACTTGTTCTTGAAAATGATGGAATAATCCCCATGTTATTTAATTGTTACAGACACACCGTGCAACAGATTTGCTCGCTGCTTTCTTTCATATGCATATCACTTGAGTGACCTTAATCCCATTAAGAATATATTCTGAAGCGCACTGTAAACACTATTAAATCCCCTTTATAAAGTGAGGTCTCTTTACAACGTTGTGATTATGGTCTAGTTTGTCATTTTGTGTCACCTTGCAGGGCTCACCAATACGGGGTACTCACAGTACTCTCTCTACATTTTTATTACACGAGCACAACATTCAGCGATATGTTTGCAGAAATAATAATACCTAAAGCCACTGGGGATGGTCATAATCCTGCCAACAGCCCACGCATTTTGGAACTGCGGCTGGGAGCAGTGTTGATGTTGCTGACCGCTATGATGGACTATTCCCATTAGAGGCCTCGGCAGCTGGATGCAATTTAAAGAAGCCCGGGGGGGTGGGGGGTGGGGGGGCTCTAAACTTACAGCCCTCTGCAATTCTTGAGGATAAGGAAAGCAAAAAGGTGGTTTGAAGCCATATGTTTCTCAGCTGTCCCCCCTTCCCCCAGCAGTCCCCAGCATGCCAGGCACATACTCTTCAACCCACAAGCCAAGCTTTGACACAGCCAAAAATTTGGCTATACGTGGGGAAAAAAAGCAATGGATTCGAACCTGGTATATTCTGAGTAAAATGTCCAGACTACCTACAGCCATATCTGTCATTAGTTAAACAGAGTGTGCAAAAGCCACATGATTCTTCATGAGTCCAGGGAAATGCAGTCGTACAAACCCGACGTTTTTTAATATTAGGTAGAAACCACTAAGCAGAAGGAAAGTGAGTGTTTAAGCAGATCATCTTTATTTAGTTTACCATAAAAGCAGAGCAGCATCAGACTAAGTTACACTTTTCAAAGCACTGTAGCTTCCAGGAAGGGGACAAGTCTTCCACTAAAGGCTCTGAGTAGCTAGAAATTAGGTGTGTCACACCAAAATTTTTAGCTTTGGAGACAAAACTAGCTGCTGGTATGAACTGATGAAAAGCAAGGCTTAAATCCCTTGCCTTGTACAGAGCGGGACCATCTCCCAGTGTACCTGCTTCTTCTGACCTCCTTTCAAAGCTTTCTGGCTTCTTTATAAAAACAGCTGACAAAGATGATGATGCCTGCTTGCATTTTGTATTATTCCTGTAATTATTTATATTATTAAATTCTGTGTGAGAATGGTTAGCAGCAGCACAAAGTTTTTACTCATCCAGTTAGGCTTGGCTTAGGCCATCATTTAAAGCTTTCAAAATTAACAGCCTCATTTTCTTCAGTTGAAGCAACAAACAAAATCCCCAGGGCAGAAGAATACTTCCTCTGATAAAAGCAATCTACACGCACACATATTAAAAGCATATTTCCATATGTTATATTCTAGATTAAAGCTCCACATTAAGTTTATAACCCCACCTGAAAAATTCTTGACCTATCTTTCAAGATAGAGTTGGGAAAAAAGGAAGAGGGAAAAGGAAAAGATATTTGTTTTCTTTGTAGATTTTTCTAACTTTGCTATATTAATTATATGCACTCCTGAAATACTTTGCAGGGTTGCATGTTGTGGAAGGATTATTAGCACCACATGGAGAACTGGAGTGCTTCAGGGAAATCCTTGTGATAATCCTCTTCAAACAAGGCTGATGTATTCCATGGCTTTTCAATCCAGGCCATGGAAAAAAAAATAATCTAAATTAGCAATCATACAGCAGGAGAAATAAGCAAGTAGCCAGGCATCAAATAAGAAAACTGTTACACTTTGCAGTGGTAGAAGGTCCTGAACTTACCCCCAAAAACTGTCCGGCAGCCCTGTCACTTGGACAGCCGTTCAAGATCCTGGGCACCATTCTGGATTCCTCATCAGGATTCTCCCATCTACTATTGTGGTTTGGTTTGTTTGTTTTCTTTTAATAGAACCTCTCCCCCACATCTGCTTCCCTTTTGTCACATTTCTGGACTTTATTAGCATTTCCTCCTTGTTTACAGCCTCACTGTCCTTCCCCTCCACCACCTTCCTGCTTGCATATATTGCTGGCTCTCAAGCCTTGGCTTGGGAAGGGCTGGTGAGCTGTCAGCAGCAAGAGAGCTCCATCCTCCAGTTCCAGTACTCCCAGTGGTGCTACATCCACGGAGAATGTGGGAGTGCTAGACCCAGCACAGCCTTGAGTTTGCTTGCCTGGCAGCGCTGGGGAAAAGAAGCTGCCACAGAGGTGGGCAGCATCATCCTTCCCTGAAGTCTTCAGGAGAAACTTATGCTTTGAAATCCACTGCAGATGACGTGTCACGAGAAGGGGAATGGTCCACAAGTTCAACAGATAATGCATCTTGGGCAGGGAACTCACCGGTGTGAGTGCCAAGACACTTTGCACAGAAATAAGCCTAAAATCCAAGTTGACAGAAGTTGTTTACCATATGCAATGAAAGCAGAAGTGGAGTTGATAGGTACCATTGTTCTTTATCTGCACTACTATGTTTTTCATATGACACAGTAGAAATTCTTTTATTCCATGAGAACTGAAAATATAAACGTTTACGCTTCTGGGATTTTAGTTGTGTCCTTCCCATGTTCCTACACATATCAAGGAATCTCTGAGAAAGGTTATTAATTCACTAAATTACTGAACTTTCCATAAAGATTTCCAAGTCATTCTGGAAAAAAAGAGTTGCAACATACTGAATAAACTATAAGGTGCGATCCTCCAAATATCCAGGGTTGTTCTGCTATTGCTTTTTTTTTTTTTATGATCTGCATTTCATGATGGGTATGATCTTTGCCATTAGCACAAGTGGTCAAAGATAAATCAAGAAGCTAAGCTACTCAAGCACCTTTCAGCTGCCTCACCTCCATTTTTTAAATTGCTACATTTAAAAGAAGACCTTTTCTGTTTCTTTTTGATAAATCTTCTCCTCCTGTAGAGCTCTGAAGTCTCAGATGTATGTAGTTTAGTGTCATTTTTTCTGGAAAACTCTACATAATCGAGCATTGTTCATTGAAGACAAATTACAACGGAGAAAAGCTGCTTGCTAAGCATCTCTTGACCTCTATTTGGTCATTAAGCACTCTCAGGACGTAGACACAATGCTTCTGTGCTTTAAAATGCATGCAGACCAATATCATAGTCTGAAAAAAATGTATGGGTCTAGCATCAACTATAAATCGATTTAATACATTTATTTTTAATTACACACAGAAGATTTGGCTTGTTATACACGTACCATTAGGGAGTAATGGAAATGATGAGGACATGTATCACCCAACACACATATTTTGCAAATTCACAAATGTATGCTAAGGTGATGTCAAGCCTTGACCAAGTTTCAACTGAAAAGATGCCAGTTAATCGTTTTGAGTAGAAGCCATGCAAAACTCAGTGGTTTAAACTGAATTTGGAGGGTCACCAAAAGCATAACAATATTTAAACCAGTAATAATTTAACTGAAGCCAATGAAGTTCCACCTTTGTAAGGTGGAGTATTGAAATCCGACCGAAGGGTGGTAATTGTCTACAGGCTAAAAAGCAGAGACACATCCCTTCTTTTTCCACAGGCCAACACAGAAAAGTATGTGCAGCTTTGCTATGTAGTCAATGTTTTCATCTGTCAACAGGTTCCTTCCTTACTCCTCACTTTCATTCATCTCCACTTTCCTAATAGGAGCTGTATGGAAAAGGTTTAGGAAATGTCAGGATGTGTTCTCACAGGATAAGATGTGCTCTTACAAATATGATGGTGTCATCTCCACATTTCCTGAAAAATATTTTTAACAGAAAAATCTCCTGGCCCACTCTGAAGCACTCTGTGGTTTTTTGCCTGTCTTCTGGAAGACAAAGGCATGACTGGAAAGAGAGTTTTTACCTCTAGCTTACCACATCGAATTCATCAGAATCCAGTTAGTAGTAACTAAACATTTGGTAGTAATTTGACAGCCTGTGTCAACCAAGTTAGCATCTTGCATCAAGCTTCTGTATGGAAAACAGCCACTTTGTAGTAATCACTGTCAAAAATTGCACCTTTGATGACAACCACTTTCTGGGGAAATGAATATGTATTTCAGGAGCAATATTTGAGTGTACTTAGAGGTGCAATCTCTCAATGCATAACAGACAAATATAAACATATTGAGACAACACTTAAGAATGGAGGAACAGTTTTATGACAAAATCTGAAAGTACAATCCACTGTTTGAAGCAATTTTCTTCAAGCCCCAGTAATGCAAAGACTGCACAACAAAGACTACAGACAACAGTGAAAAGGCACACAACAAACTTGACGCAGACCATTTCTTTGAGAAAACTTTTATTAACTTACCAAGCCACCCTTCTCCACACCTTCTCACGGTCCACCCGGGCAAGACCAAATAGGCCAACAGTGTTTCCAGCAGATGCTCTAAAAGATTGTTCACGTTGGAGGCCTCCCAACTTCCTCAGGCAATCTGCTCCAGTGCTTTACCAGACTTATATTTAAAAGGGTTTGCTAATGTTTCGTGTCCCTTACTATAATTTAAGTGCATTGCTTCTTGTCTTTGCTCCTTATTCTTCACAGAGTAAGCATGACTCTGGAGCTAAGTCCCTAGAGGTTTTACCTAAGGGACAAAATGGGAAGACCTGAAATGCAGTCCTCATTCAAAGGGCAATTCAGATACAGTGAGTGCTAAACACTGAGTGCATAAACCAGCCTCGAACCAGGGAGTCACCCAGGTGATGAAAGAGTTTTTCAAATTTCAGGTTCTGGACCTAGGCAGAATGCAGAGACCCTAATTTCATGTCATGTTATAACCAGGTCTGTGTGCTTTGTGGTATCAAGACTTAGGTCTCTGAAGGATCCATGCAGGGTTTGGGCGTTTTTCCCTCTGATTTTGAAGACACCCTGAAAAAGTGAATCTGAAAGGTATAAACTATCCTACCTATTTTTCTTCACCTTATCTGCTTTATTTTAAGGAGAAAAAAACTTAAAAGATGACCACTTAAGTGCCCAGTTAAGTTGGCATTCTGTTGACTTTTTCTATCTTCATATTTTCATTGACAACTATGATTATACAGTTACACATTAACTGTGAAAACATCAGCCCCACCCCCAGCATCCAGGAGAACATGAGCAGCAAATGGGCTCAAGTGCTGGGTAGTGCACAAATCTTAGCTGTTTTTAATTACCTGGGAAATATTACAGGATCATACAATTCCAGACTGCTATAGGTGTCAGATATATATATGACCATGCCTGCATTTGGCAAAATGTAATTGCACTCCAGGTATTCATCTTTTACTGTGTTTTGATTGTTTAATGTTATTCTAAGCTAAAACTTTTCCCACCACTCAAAACAATCCAGCTTTGCATTTTTATTGGGTGCTATCTGAATAAATGGCTACGAAAAAAATCTTTTGAAAGATTAAGTGATTCTTTTTCAGAGCTCTGCGGACCAGAGATTTTTATTTTTCATTTTTGGAAGTATTCATTTAATTTATTAGTTGTGAAACTTCTGGGCTCGAGACAGAAGAAAATAAATCCTTCGTTCTCTCCCTGGAACATGTGCAGCATGCCCTCTGGACCACCCTCCACCACAGCTTTTCAGTAGCAAGCATGACGCCTGCGCTTCCTCTGTCTCATCAGGGTCATCTCCTCAAAAGCAAGGAGGGTGGCAGCTGAAGTAATTCTCTTGCTGGTTGGACTAGGGAGAGCTGAGCTACTAGACACCGAGTGTCCAACCTTGCTACTACCTGCACTGGCAGTGCTGGTGGGAGAGCCGTGGCGGGTGGGAGGTGCTCTCACCTCTCTCTCAAAGCCAGGTGAGATACCATTTCTGCTAACAGCCCTCCTTGCAAGCCTTTCCTCCTTGTACAAGGACACATATTGCTTGAGAAAAGCAGAGGCTTCATTTCCCACATCAGCTGTGAGCAAGGGAACTTCCCACTGTGACCCAGCCTGAAAACCTGTGGGTTTATTTGTGTTTCCCAGGCAGTGCACGAGCGACCGGGACCAGGACCAGCTGGGATGCCTGGGCGCTCCTGGGTAGGAGGGAATGGCAACCTGGAGGCAGCAGTGCCTGCTTCTGCAGCGGTACCCCCCAGTACTCCAGTGAAAGCTGCTCTGACAAAGACTACGGAAGCTGTTTCTCCTGTACAAAGGACTAAGGCTTTGCTTAAAGTTAAAAAAAAACCAAAACAAAAAACAGAAAACCAAAAAAAACAAACCAACAAAAACACTTGCTTTAAGATTACATCTCTACATGGTATTTATCCTCCAGAAATTTCCATATCATTCTCCAGAATGGGCATCTCCCAGATTGCTGTCTTTTTGTGAGCGACAGAAAGGAAGGCAAAAAGATGGAATAGTGGTGGCAGAAGAAAAAAGGACACAATAGCTTTTCACAGATTTCCAGCCTGATCTGTTTGCTGTGTTAAATTGCCGTCCTCTGCTCTGCTGTGAGTTGTTACTGCTGCGACTGCTGTGTAAAGGGTATCTGGATCCCCATGGAAGCAGATAAGAGCTACACGTGTTGGGGGGCTCCATACAGCCTGGGAGTTTGAAGGAGAAGAAAAATGAGAGAAGAAAAATGAACTAAATATTTTAAGATATCTAAGGAAAAGAATAGTATCTTCTCCCATTGAGTCGTATATCAATACAGACTCCTTTCCTCAGGGAAGGAAATGTTGAATGAGGAAGGAATGAGGTATAACTGTAATTAGCTATTCCATGCTAGCAGCACCTACTCTGAGATGATCATTAGTAAGGGTTTGGCACCCTTTGCAGGTACCTGAGGCACAAGGCTAAGCAACGTGCCCAAACCATGTAACAGCAGCCTGCTGGCACCCTCCTCTTTATTATTCCCTGAGATAATCCCAGAAGGAAGAGATCGGAAAAGGGGAAATTCTTGGCCACACCAGACAGAGGCATCCCTGCAGGACCACCCCAGCTCAGTCTCCTCGAGATTAAAAGAAAAACTAGTGCACAGCTTCGCGTTTTCAGAGGGGACCTGGGGACACGGCACACGCCTTTCCCAGCGTGCAGGGTAGGAGCTCCTCAGAAACATGCCCGGCACTCTTCCCTGGCATGCACAGACTTTCCCAGCAGTTGCTACCTGTCTTCCTAAGAAAAACAGATGCTGTAAGGAGCTCCAGGGTGTGATAGAAGTACGGGAGCCAAGTTTCCCTGACAGCCTTTAAATGAGGTTAAAGATGTAAAGGTGGCCTTCCAACTCTGTTAAAAGAATTAAACAAAACACTACCTTAATATATCTGCAAAATTCATCTGTAAACAGCAATATTTCTTGTCAGAACCTGTCAAAGCATCAGTACTTTCACATTTGAGCATAGGAAATGGCTCAAGTCACAGGGGAGGGAAAAATGTGATGTGAGAGGAGTGGACTTGCAACCAGAGGCACCAGAATCTGTCCTGAAGATGCTCCCTCCCTCGCTTCTCAGTGGTCAAAACACTTCCAGTTGTAACTGGGTCAAGTCAATAGCTGTGGCACCTGGGGAAAGCGTGGATCAGGGATGGACTTCAGCTGGCCATGCCATTAGTATGTAAGAAGCAGTACTGAGAAAAAACAACCTGGATATGCAGAAGTGTCCTGAGCTATGTTAACTGAAAATTCAACGTCAAAAGCTATTGTTTCAAAGACCTCCTGGTCTTTGCAATGGATTAATGGACCAAACACTAAGAGAAGGTCTCAGTGATATATTCACGCTACTGCAACAGTAGTTGTAGTTTCATATCTGAAGATTTAGTTTGCTATAAAAAATATCAAGAACGCAGTATATCTCCACGTGTTTATTCAATAGGTAGTATAAACCAAAATACAAATAAGTCTCAAAAAGTATAAAAGCAAGGAACAGAGAGAAAAGGACGTGCTATTGGAGGCACAGCGTCTAAATATAGTTCCGTGTGAAGAAGACAACTTTAAAATCTGCCACTCTAAATTCAGGAAAGTCCCAGAGCATGTCCATGCCTGTACATCTTGCATATGTGCACCACGAAGGGATAGGAAATGCATGCCCAAATCGAATGCTTACAGTTAGCTCTGCAGAGCTGAATTGCAGTGTTGTCCAGAGGCAGAGCCGTGCCCTGTTTCTCTGCACTGGCAGTTCCTTACCCAAGTATATATTGCTTCAGTCCAAAACCTCTCCTGGAGAGTCCCCAAAGTAAAACTGTAACGTATCGGTGCCCTTCTGATGTGGCTGGGTATTAACTGCTTTTTACATTTAGCGTAAGCGCACTCATCTTCTTGTAGTGAATTCAAAGTGATGGTGAAAAGCTGCACTGCAGGTTCAGTAACCAGAGGCAAGGTTACAAAAATATTAGTACTCTAACTCATACACATGAGAGAAGATGAAGACTTAGGAAGCCCTGACAGGAATTGTCTACATTAAGCAAGCTTTCAAACTCCATTCAGCTTTTTTAAAATGTATTTTGTTTTGGATGTGCTTTGAGCCAGGAGGAAAAAAAAAACCCACAGTTAAATTATTTCAAACTATGTTGGGCACTACATGTACCACTCCAGATTTAAAAGCAATCTTGTTTAACAAGAACTCTCCCACCTTTCTCAGTCTATGCAACTAAAGTGTTAGAATTATTTCCTTGTCATACATTTACACGGTTGTATCAGCCTTTGCTAGTCCTGCCCAGTGCAGCAGAACAATAGCACCCAAGTTGTGTCTGGGCTGCGCAGATGAGTCACACAAGTTGTGGCCCTTTTCCAAAAAAATGCATGAGGCGATAAATTGCTGAGTTCTCCTGGTCTTCTCCTGCAGGTTTAAATAAGAAATAACCCCACAGAGCTTACCACATTACATGCAAAATGCAATCAATATGCAACGTGGGCATATGGTTTATAAAGTGACAAGCAGTGTGTTGCAACAGGCATGCAGCAGCCTGGTCAATAGTACATTTAAAATCCCTCTCCTCTATTAGTGAAGCTGGTGCACATGAAAATGGGGTGACCTATGGTGACATTTAGGGGCTTCACAAAATGTGCTATTTTTAACTGTGTTTCATCTTGATTCCTATTCTAAACATTGCTTGTTGTTACGTCGCTCTGAATCCTCTAAATGACTTTGAGGCTGTAATGTGTTGATGACAGCCATTTGCTGGGTTGGATTTAAATTTACCTTGTCCCACACCATTTAAGCTATGACACTGACAGCCAGCGGTCACAGAGAGAAAACAGGAATGCTTCAAAATCATTTATCCCATAAAGTATAAAGAGAAGGTATGAGGGAAGAGAACTCATCACAATGAAATGCTGCATTCAGAGCAATGTAAATTAAATATGGTGTTGACATGCTGGTTGTGGATAAGAAAAAAGGGAGACTCCTTCTGTAACAACACTTATTGCTCTTGAAATGAGGGAGAAAGGTGCTATAGCATGCAGGTGTGACAGCTGCACGAAAGATATTGTCTCTTTGGTACACTGTTCCTTCTCCTCCACCACCTGATAGATGTGGATGTGTAGCAATGTTATTCCCTGTAACGCAGACAACTGGCCATGACTGGCAGAAGTAAGGGACATGTGGCCTCACAGTGGTTAAAATACCTAAATTATGAAATAATTGAGGTCGTCAAGGACTTCTGCAGCTTGATTGGTCCAACCTCCTGCTCAAAGCAGGGGCAACTTTGAAGGTAAGTCAGGTCACTCAGGACCTGTCCAGAGAAGTTCTGAAAGTCTCCAGGGATGGTGATCCCTTCTAGTGCTTGATCACCACCACTATGAAAATTGTGGTCCTGGCATCCTGCTGGAATTGCCATTGCTGCACCGTGACCCATCATTGCTTTCCGTCCTTTTGTAGTGCACACTTGAGAAAAGACTGACTACAGCTTTTCAATAACTTCTGCATTAGGAAGATGAAGACAGTAATCAGATCCTCCCTGTAGGCTTTTTTGTCTCCAGGCTGAACTAACCCCCATCCCCTTCCCATGTGGTTGCTCCACTACATCTGATTGGGAAGATGTGTCCATTAATGAAATCTGGGATCAGACCCCAGGCAGAGCTTACGACACTGTTCTGGAGAGATCCTACCATCTTCTATCTCCTTTTTCTTTTTCTTTTCCTCCCATTCTTGATGAAGTCCAGCTCGCCATGCCGATCACTGCACAGGACCTGCGGTGCCCACCCAGTTTTCAGCAGGGAGCAGTTGCTTTCCCCTGTGTAACCAAGGAGTCAGGCTATGAGCTCTCAGCCACAGCGAATGCAGACTGAAGGAGTAATGCTTACTATGACAAAAAAGAAAGAAAAAAAAACCCAACACCAAAAACGTTTAAACATAAGCTTTGCTGCAAAATGGAGTGTTCACTTGCCACCTGCTTTTGAAAAGGGGGTTCGTCAGATACAAGTGCACTTTTTCAGAAATGTACAGAAGTGAAGTCTTCAAGAATCTTGAAATAACATCGTCTTAGGTGCAAATTACCCCTTATGAAAAGGAGCCATTAATTACATTTGCTTTCCTAATAGCAACTTCACTGTGCAAGGTGAAAAACATATTGCCAGTTTTGCATAAACCATCTTATGGCAAATACGCTGCTTTTTTTTTTTTTTTTTTTTTTTTTTTACCCAGTCCTTTTTGGGAAAACTGGGAATGAGAACATTTACCCCAACCCCATTGCCTGCCCCGCCCCTAGCACCAGTATCTCAGTGCCCACGCAGGATGCAGAGACAGGAACAGGCTGTAAGTTGGCTTTGCACTTTGTTGGCCTTCAAACTATAGCTGTGCTGCCTTAAATTATGTCAAAACCACCCATCCCCAGAGACAAAAAATACGACTGAGGTTTACGGGGCTGCACAGAAGTTTCATCTACGTCTTTTTTACTGTCTGCGCTTTTCTGCACAGAAGGGAGGAGTGATGCAGAGGCTGGCTCAAAGCCTCCCGTGGATTCATCCCCTTGTCAAAGAGAGCCTCAGCCTCAGCTGGCCTCGGGAGAGCTCCCGCGGGGGCCCGGTGCTGCTGAACTGTGCGGAGCAGGCTTAATGGAGCCGCGGATCAGGCTGCATATCTGCTCATACGGACCTGAACATGTGCTTTTAATAGAAAAAAAAATCATTTTGCGACTATGCGAATGCTTGGGGTTTATTTTAAGTGCATGGTAACACGGAGCCTTGTGAAGTTCTACGCACGTAAGGATTTATAACACAGTGCACTGAAACATATACGCTAAAACACTCAGAGTAGAACTGCCCTTACTAAAGGACTCTCAGCTCTGGAATACACCATGCAAGGGAAGCTTCCAGCAGCTCAGCACCACCATAAAGGTAACTGCCCGCTTCCTAGCTGGGGTAAAACCAGCTACGGGCGCTTCCTTGCCTTGCCTTGCTGTGCAGGCAGCCCTGCCCAGCCGCCCCCAAACACCACCCCATCCTCCCCCACCAGACCACTTTCCCCTTACATGACATCATTTATTCAGGAATTGCCCCAATGTTGGCTTGGAGGCTCTCCCCTCTGCCCCAGCCCCTCCCCCCAGCTACCCCGTGGAGACAGAGAAAGCTAAAGAGAACAGTAGAGGGATTTGGAGTGACTTGGTGAAATGCTATCAGGCTCTATTCCTAGATGCTGTGTGGCTTTACTATACATATTCCTTGTTCATTTTGAACACAGGCTTATTATAGAGAAACTGGATGTCTTGAGGGCTATATTTGGAACTGCTGAAGCACAAAAATTCTAAAATTGCAACTGCAGCTTACTGAAACATTGAATTTGCTCTCTAATTCAAATTTCTCATATAAACTTGAGCTACTTCAGCATGCAGAGCATTTTTCCTGTCTCTGCCTAATGTTTATACATTCAGTCTCTGTGGAAGATGGATATAATTTTCTTTTCTGAGACCACCCCCATTTTGATTGCAGTATGTTCTTTTTCAGCTTTAGTCTGTGTCACCAAAATGGTTTTGGTGTTTCCATCTACAATTGATATAAATCCTCTATAGTGCATGAGATTAAGGAGTTTATATATATTAAAAAGTTTGTGTGTGTGTGTGTGTATGTATTAGATGAGTTTATATGTATTTGCATTTATACATACATATATATACACATACATGTATGTATGTGTGTATGTAATGTTCATATTATTTATAAATAATATGAAGACCACACCTGAGCAATGGAGAAACAATCTTTTTTTTTCTTTTTTCTTTCTTTTTTTTTTAATTCCAAAAAGAGATTTGTGCGTGCTATGCATTAACCCCCTGTACGCAGCTGCAGCGTGTTCTGCAACACAAAAAAAAAATGACATGCTCCTCTGGCAGTGATGCCACAGTGGCAATCCACAGCTATTTATATTTGATCTTGTCTTCTGTCACTGGTGTCAGACTTTAGCTCGCCCTTCCCCCTTCTCTTTTAGTTTGCTTCACTGCTGATTATTCCACAAATGGCAATGTGAAGCTGTGTGCAGCACGATAGCAGGCAGAATTAAAGGGCTTAATGAACTGCGTATGCTGGTAAGGGCTTCCTTTGCTGTAGCGTGAAGCAGAAACTCTAGCAGATCAATTAAAAATGTCTGTTCTAGAAAAAACTACAGGAAGGCTATTTTGAGGGAGGAAAGGAAAGATATAAGAGGGGAATACAGGACTTCGGGCTTTAGTCTGAAAAAGCAAAATGAAATAGTTAAGTCATTTTGCAGACATCTACAGCTGTAGATTAGGGATGCCCACCGAGGCCATCCGGTATGCTTCTGGCTGAAGCAGCAAAAATAAAGCAGACATTGTCTCTAAATATATTATCTTTCAACAGTAATGCACACCCACAAAATAATCATGAGGTTTTTGACATAAGAACTGCAGAAAGACTTTAAGGGTATTGTACAATTCAGAACAGTACATCCTCTGGCTATTACTTGAGCTGCTCTGACATCAAAGCAGCCCTAACATGAAGAAAGCTGATAAATGGCACCAGTCCCACCACAACACACCTCTGCTCACGGATGATGTATGCCCTCCCTCCCAAAAATGATTACAGAGAGTCATATTATAGCTAGGCTTGCAACATTTATTTTATCATTTCAACTTTGCGTGCAGAAATACATTATTCAAATTACTTTTTCAAAACCACTCGCATGTCTTTCATACAACTTTCTGGTGACTGCTGGTTTTTCTGTGAACGGTGAGATTGGGGAGGCTAAGAGAGTCTTGCTGACAACTTATTTACCTGTCACTAAATGGCACCCTGACACTTCTGGAAGTGTTTCTGGAGGTAATACCAAGAACAGCTTGTTGCCAGCAATCTCGTCTGACTGCTGAGGAGATGTCCCTGGCTGTGAAATTTCATGTGGTTCCCAGCCCACGACAGGAGGTGACAGCTGATCCTGAACCCAGGCTGGACAGGAGTGCAAGCATTCCTGACACATCCCATGTCCAGTTTGAGGTCTAGAAACCTTTGTGTAGTCTGGGACATCATTCTCGGGCAACCTTGGCACTACAAAAACTCCGCTGCCCGGATTTCCCAACAAAGCAAATGAGACTCTGCTCTACTTAAACCAAACCTCAATTTATTAAAGCTTATTCCGGGTCTATAGGAACAAAATGACTCATTTACCAGAGAGAAGAGAATGGAAAACACCAATGTGATTGTTTTCATAAATAATGAAAGCAAAAACTCCATCACGTACTCGGCAGTGAACGGAGGTTTTTATTTGAAAGAGCAGAATATGCAGTCAGTGAATTCCTTGCTATAGGAGACCTATACAGTCTGCCACAGACACAAATAAAAATGCAGCCAGCACACACAGGAGGCGATGCAGAGGAAACAGATAAAACAGAACTAGCTATTTTTAACTGCCATTAATATTACAAGAGAAACTGTGACAAAGGGAACAGCTTCCGAATTCAGTGTAGTGATATCATTAATGCCGGTAAAATAGCACCTAATGAGCTGTCATATCAATAACGCAAAATAAAGGCAAGAAGAGACATCTTAATAAGACAACCACAGCACCAATTATAAATGAAAAATAAATTATTGTGAGATTCTGAACAAAATCTTGAATTAATACAGCTAACAGATATTCCCTTTACTGCATGTTTCAGTCTTTTAGTTGTACAAGACTCTAAACATTTCCAATTAAAGGAGGTGTTTTGCTAAGACAGCAAGACAAGCCTCTGAGCATGTATTTCTCAGCTTGGATCACAAAAACACTCTCATTTATTTTATGCCAATGACTGGGATGATAATTTGCAGTATCAAAGACACTTTATGAAATGTTTGACTGTGAAGAATAAAAAGAGAACATGATTCCCATAATCTCTTACCTGAGTTCTAATAAAGAGGTTTTTCAAAAATTCACACACTTATTTGAATAAACGGCAGCAAAACCACCTGCATATGCTTACTTTCTGTGAACATGGAGAGAAGAAAAAAGTAACTTGGATTGTGTAATCTGAAGATACTTTAAAAGATACTTCAATACATCTTCCAAGACGCCCCTGGAAATTCTACTGAGTGGAGTCTGGTAAACATTTTACACAGAGAAATTAACAAGTCATTGGTGTCCCCTTCCCTGCTTTGTGTACTTTCTATGATGTAATTTAATGCCTTCTTGCCGAAATGACTAAAATAGAACAGACTCTCCACAAGGTAATGGGCTTTACTGGTGGTGTAAGCATTTTCTAAAAAGAGCTGGAGCTCCACTAGCAACTGTGTATTTCTCTGAGATCGATCAATCGATCTATTCACCTATATTTCTACCTATCATAAAACAACTTTTGATAACACAAGCATCTGATATTCCTCTCTTTCCTGCTACCTTTCCTGAGAGATTATATTCCCAACACTTTTTTTCACCCCAATCACTTGTGATAATAAATTTAATTAATATCACCAGAGTACAGGAAAACTACAGTATCCTATCCAATAATCTCAATTACATAACTCAAGTATTAGCTCAGCTGTAAAGAACCAAATATTCACAGTGGATTTGTTCATGGACGATTTATTGATTAAAAGATCATGATAGTCAACCGTGAATATTAATTTACAAAACAGACAAGACTAATTAAATGTGTTTATCTCTTGAATTACTTGCTTCTCTCTGGTAATCCACATTCTTACTGTCTAACAAAACAGTTTTACAGACAACTTGGTAATTTCAGGCAACTCTTATTGTAAGAATACCAACTGATGGCGTATACTGTGCAAGGTGAAAATCGTAATATATAAGAAATACAGCACTTTTAAAATAATAGGAAAACAGTTGCTTCTGAATGAAGTAGTCCTTCCCCTATGCTCTCATTCCTGAGATGAATTAGCATTTATTAACATAAACATTTGTGGCAGCCACTCAGTGGAATCAGGATATTGATCTGGATTAAAATTAACTTGACGAGACAAACAAACAGTAGTTGCTTTCATCACGGATTTTAAGGATTATCTTCACTTCTCCCAGGTGATGGCACCCCACTTCACCCTCCTGAAAAGCACCATCCTG
Source organism: Falco naumanni (assembly GCF_017639655.2). Classification (NCBI taxonomy): domain Eukaryota; kingdom Metazoa; phylum Chordata; class Aves; order Falconiformes; family Falconidae; genus Falco; species Falco naumanni. The sequence goes on along the minus strand of NC_054054.1, from coordinate 6,291,172 downwards.
CCTACTTTGAAGGAACTTTCTAATTTTGATTCTGAAAGAAAACAAAACTTCCTGAATCTATTATTGCAGAGGAGAGTTATTCTTTTTTCCATCAAAATATGTTCAGGTTTCAAAAGCTGATTTTTTAATTATTTTTTTTTTTTTCACAAGGAAAAGTCATTAAGGAAAAGCAGGCATTCCGAAACCAACATCATCAGAAAAACTTGTTTTCCATCTCCAAAACTCCTCGATGGAATTTTTTCCAGCACCTTTAGCTTAAACCCACCATGGATCTTCCCACTACTCCTGTTCCAGCACAGCATGAAGAAAAATTGACTGAACATAACTTGGTGGCTTTCACGATGCACAGAGATCCCCATGCACATTTGTTCATTGTAACCCAGTGAACCTGAATATTACGGTATCTCCTAAGTGTGAAGTCTGCCAGGTGGTACAAAAGTGCAAGAAACCCAGTCGCTCGGGTAGCTTCTAGTGAAGGAACAGCACCACATGGGCAAGGCAGGGACTAACTGAGCTCTTCCATCTCCGACTTTGTCATCATGTCTTCTCTGTTTGGCTAACATTAAGCACTACAGTGCATCACAGCTTACTCAACAAATTATATCCGAGGTCTAATGAAAACATTTTCATTGTTGCTAAGACCTCAAGCTCTTAACCTTGTAGGAATAGCTTTCCATAGCTCTGTGGACCTGGAATTTCAGCATACTCCAGTTTTCTAAGGATCTGCCCAACGTGGGGGAATTCCCTCGACAGATGAGACTGACCTACATCATCTCAGGCTGGCTCTAGAAGAGGGTGTCAGCCAGACAGAAAGGGTTACAGCTCAACCTCTATCTATCCTTCATGGCTTCTTGCTGCGTGCAGTGTCCCTGAAGACACAGACAGGTAAGCCCAATTTACAACAGCCCCAAGGCAGTGGATAATTATTGCAGAGGCCACCCTAGACTCCAGGCACTTCTAAGATGAGAAAATCAGAGGTGGCAATCAGACACCTTTTCCTTTTCACTGATGCTTAACAAACCTCAGCTGGAGATTAATTATTCCAGTGTAATTATGCTAAGTTCTGAACTAGTGATCCTGTAGACAGGAGACACTACAGTGAAAATAAACCATAACTGTATTTTTATTTTAAACCCTGATTCGTAACAAGGCTATAAATAACATCAAAGAAATCAATAAAGATAGAGCACTAATACCTAAGTAACAGACTGTCTCCACACAGTATTAGTTTCTGTGAATTTCTTCACGTAGATAGATTTGAAGGGGGCTTGTCTTCTCATTTTTTCTCTTATGTGGAAGTCAGATTTAATACACTTTGAAATATAAATGGTAATGAGGTCATAAAAGATGCTGAAATGAATGAGCTGAAGAAAGAAACACGGGTGAGGATACAGACTCATAAGCAAGCTGGTAATTTCAAAATGCCATGAAGTCGGGCTAGACACTAATAGCCCCCTAAAACAAAGCAACCCTAAAAAAAAAAATCCCAGTAGACTTTCAGCTCAAAATCAACTCTTTGTAGTGTGTAGTCAAAACTCACTGTCAGAGAAGACATGATGAAAAAGAAGCTCAGCACAATCATTGCCAATGCAAAGCCATTGCAGAGAATAAATCACAGCAATGAGAGGCAGAACATAGCCGTTAGGTCGTCTGCTCCACGTCCCAGCAGTGGAGTGATGTGTCTGTTGTTTTGTTAATGCCTTTTTTTTCAGTTTGTGCCCGTTTTAAGTGACCCCTAGGCACATGACTTCCAACACTTATCTTGCAGTTCCACCTATGATTAAAGTTTCCCGGTAGGAGATGCTTATTTGTGCATAGTCAGTTTTGGTAAGATTCAGTTTGTTAGCCACAATGTATTCTGTTGCATTATGCAGAGTATATTTGCATAGCCTACATGCAGTTATGAAGATGTTCCTTAGAGACACTGGCTAATTATATTCAGTTTCTGAATTTGATCTTAAATCCAAGTGAAAGAAACTCTTGGGCACATATTATTGAACTAGATTCCTATAAATGACATGTCAGTGTGTGTTCTAACTCAGCTGTCCAACTGACTAAAAGAAACCCTACCTGTCAGCATCACCCATTCACCTTCTCTTGCTTTCCCCTTGACCCCAGCTGGCAGCTGCCAACAAGAGGGAATATATGGTGATTATTTTGCAGTCTCCACCCAGTTCCCAACCGGATCCTACTCCTTTTTTCCTTATGGAAAGGTAAAACTCCCATTCATATCAGCCTGGCCAGAACTGGTCCCTAGGATATAGGTTCCACTGCAAGGTTAAGATACGAATATGAATACCTTTTCTCATCCATCTGCAGTATGAAGGTAGGTGGGATATCAACTCCTCAGTGTTATCCCAAACTATAAAAATAGAAAAACTTGGTGAACAGGGGTGTAGGAAATTTTTGTTGTTGTTGTTTGCTTTGGGAGTTTTTTTTTTTGGGGGTGGTGGTGGTTTGTTTTTTGTTTTTTTTTTTTACTTTGGAAAATAACCTCTATGTGTGAAATGTGGTGACTGACTGGTGGCTTGAATAATATTGTTTAAACCCAGCTAAAGTAAAAGCACCATTCATTCTTAATCAAATCAATGATAATTAATTTAGCTCTGCTGAGATATTTGCCCAGTTTACATACACTAGAGTGATACATTGTAGTGCGATATGCTATATAAAGAAATATTTCCCATATCTCTTCTAAATTAATTGCTGAAATTTAAGTTTCCTATTAAGCAAAATAGGAGCTCATGACTCACTTTTTTGATATCATCCTTGAGTTTATATTTCTCCTCCTCTCCAAATGTAATTAATATTAATGTTTTAAATTACTTCTAACATAGAAGACCCCTGTGTCTTTAATCATGCTCACTTCTGGATCTGTTTAAAATTCTTCTCTTTTTTTTTTCAGTTACAGGACATGACTGAAATTTTAATGCTGTCTGCAAGATGTGCCACTGCTTTATCATATGTAATGACATTCTGCTCTCATATACCCAATTTGGCTTAGTTGACTGTTGTTATGCATCCAGAAAAGGTGTCCTTACACATCCACAGTAGCATAATAACCCCAAAACCCACCCAGAAATTGGAAAAAGTTGGTAACGAAGTTTTCCAAAGGAGAAACAAAGGGCAGGCCCTAACTGGTTTTCTCACCCTGAAGATGACCATTTGGTTCGGGGATGGGGCACACTGCTGAAGCAATTTGCTCAGTCTGTGCTAATTTTTTTATAAAGTCATAGAGTCTAAATTTTGTCAGCCTGGCACCTTTCACAAAGGCTATATACACCAGTGGATTTTTAAAGATACTGTTCCAATATACTGAAAGAGCAATAGCTCTCCTATCAAAGACCTTTGCCTCTGGGTCTTTCAAGAAGCTTATGATTAAACAAGCCTTATTGTGAATTATTTTTCTAAATGTCCGTTTCTTTGTGAGTAGAATGAATTGTTGGCTGCTGCATTAAGAGTTCCTCAGAGCATCATGCTGAGTAAGATCATACTTAACAATTGGTTTAGGCAGGTTTATCCGCTGCTAGTCAACGGGAGAAAGCTGTTTTATGGACACCACTTGCTCTGATTCGATGCCAGCCGCAGTCCTTGTATTAAATGGGGATATTTAAAATTAACATGTCTTTTGTCCCTGGCTGAAATGAATAGACGGCTTGTGTTTTGTCATTAGAGATGGTGCTGCACAGTCACTGTAGCAACAAAAGAAATGGTTATAAAACCCTCCGGGGGTCACTGAAGGACCGTGGCAGTGACTCATGTGACCTCGTCCCTCTTCATTTGGAAGAGGCAAGACCCCGTACTTCACAGTCCTCCTGGCCAGACAAATGTTCAACCAAGAGATGGTCCAATGAGGCCAAATTAATTTCCCCACCCCTGTAGTTTAGGAATTCCCTTGCGCTGTTTTGTTTCAGGAGATGTTTCAGGATGTCTGGCAAAAGAGCAACCATCGGGCATCCATCTGGTACGTGTGGGGCAACTGCTGTGGGCACACGGGCAGGAAGATGCTCTTGTATTTGCAATATAAACAGGATCCAGCACGTTGGCGAGGCCTGTCTTTGTTTTAGGCTACTGCTCTGTTTGGCCAAAAAATTACATACCAGTCAATCTAAACCTGCTCTTTCAGGTACCTTTAGTTTCTGTTTGATTCAGTTATGAGATCTTAAAGCTGAGGAAGTCTGGTGAAAGCACACAGTGTATCTGGTCACCACATTGCTATTGTATCTTTACCCTACTCAAAATTAATTTTCCACCGCTTCCCGAGCACTGGAGTGTGCGTGAGCAGGGAGCCAGAGGGCTGTGCACCATCCATCCACCTTGTCGAATTAGGGTCCTATAAGCTAACCGGCAGCCAAGTTACTTCAAAGCAGGCTTTTAAAAGACAGATATTATCTCAGTAGCAACACCACCATGGAAATTTTTAGTCACTTGCAGTTCTCCAATAAGGCTGTTTGGAAACCCGATAAAAATCTGTGTTGTGAGTGTTGTTTTATTCTAGATTGGAGGTCTGTAAGTTCCCTTTCAAGGGTCATTGACACTTCATTTGACTCTTTAAACTGAAGTGTTAATTTATATGTTAACACCAATAATGAGCTAACATTTCTGGGGTTGTATATCAAAAATTTTCATATCTTTTAGCCACTGCACAACCTCAACTTGAGAGTTACTGAAGGATAGTAAATCAGGATGTTCAGTACTTTAACTTATAGTCAAGTCTACGATACTGTAAAGCATGCTAGGTGTCAGAATTTGCCTGGCTTGTCTTGTTGGCTATTGATTTTCACAGGACTGAAATTTGGTACAGTAGGAGGCAGGTACTGTCCCTCAGCTCAACCAAAAACTGCAGCTGTCTCTGAGGATGAACACTGCATTTATGTTATAAAGCAATAGTAAGATATCTCAACAAATGGGGTTAGGGTCTTATTGCACTGAGATGATGCACAGTAAGAGGTAATTCCTGCCATGAAGCATTCTCCACCTAATTAAACAAGTCAAACAAAAGGTAACTTCTCAAGAAGAAACACTAACACGGTGAAGTAGATGGCCTCATTAAAGCTTTCAGAGCTTTTTAGTGGTACAGACATGAGTAGGAGCCCAGCAATCCAGCCCGGTGCCTCCCACCCAGGCTTCCCCTGAACACCCCGTGAGGTCAGACCCAAATCCTACCTCTTCTGCTTGCAGAAATTACAGGTTGAAATGGTAAAGATTTGCTGATGTGATGATTCCCATGAAAAATGAGAGATGCCTGACAACATGATCTAGAGATATCTTGCTTCTAGCCAACAACAGCCCCCGCTCAGCACCGATGACAAAATGCCCATTAGAAGCTAAAAGATGTTATGACACTGGCAGATTTTGTTGTAATGGACTGCAGAGAAATGAGCGGATATTCTTTGGACAGCTTCACTGCAGAAGCACCAGAACATTTATGAGTAAATTCATTTGAATACCCCACATAAAATAGTCGAGTGACCTCATGACATTCTTTTGCGATGGAGAAGTACCATTATCCCTGGTTTGTATGTGGGATGACAGAGGTAGCAAGGGTGGTTTGGTTGTCAAAACATAGGCATCCAGTACTATTTTAGAAACTTCACAGTGATGGTCCAGGACTCCCAGCTTTCCCAGGGTTATATTCTGGCTTCACAGTTATATTTGCCAGCCTCATGCGAATGTCTTGGACACCTAGGATCTACATTTAGGCTCATGAATTGCTCCCTAAGTGACCTAAAATAACCCAGGAATCATGCAGTTAACTCTGAAAAGGACCCCAGGCTGTACTTGGAAGTGACAACACTGAACTGCATTTCACAAATATCAGCTCTTTTCTTGCCTCTTTCTTTCAGACCCATATGGCCACCTTTTTCCCTTAGACCAGTCAATTACATTTTCACCAATTCCTCTCCCATTTGCATCCTACATCAACAGCCAGTTCGACTCTCCCTCTTTTTTATACTCCTTTTACCTGCTGGTTGTACTTTCTGTTCAATAACTATGAACTGTGAAACTATTCATAAAAGCAAAGGATGAGGGGGGAGGAGGCAGCTGATGGGGGAGCAGAGAGCAGCTCATGTGGGCAGTAAAGGCTTAGATGATGCTCAAATAGAGCTAGGAGATTTGAAGGCAGGAGGAAAGAGGAGGCAGAAATGAAGTTTTACTGTTTCAGGAGTAGGGATGAGGAAGAGGCTGAAATACACCACAAAATTCAACTGGTAATGAGCATCAGCAACCGAAAACAGGGACTGATTTTACCAGTCCCTTTCCCATGCTAAGACGACATCATACCTTGTGCTCACAGTATAACCATAAAGAGTGTCTGCATTCAGCTACCTACAATTTCATTATCTCCTATTGTTTAGCCATCCTCTTACAATGGTGCCTGAAAAAGTGACATTAAGTGACACTACACGTCAGCAATGCAAGAACAAAAAAAAAATATATAATGGTCTTACTTTTCCTTTCAGTTAAGACTACCTGTATGCCTGCTTCGTTCTTGAGGTTTCAAAGAAGTCAAAATGGTCTGCAGACAGACAGCTGCATCCATAATTAATCCCACATGGGTGCAGCAGGAAAGAAAAGAAATTTTGCTCTAGGATGTTATATTACTGCAATACCCATTAAGATTTCTAGTTCTTGCACTGTGTGAGAGACAAATTTTGCTATTTTTAAAGTGTAAGCAATTTGGGAATACAGAACATTTTATTTTTATGTTTAGTCAGTGCTCTACAGTCAGCATTCAGACAGGGAGAGAATTAATACTACAAAATTAATTGTTTCACGGTGAGACAGCATTTTACACAATTCCCTGTGTTCAGCAAATGTCTGTGTGGAAACAGAGAAGCACAATTCTTAACAAATAAGCCATGTTCTCTATTCTGCTCTGGTTAGGTGGATCGGACTGGAAATTCTTCTTTCTGAGGGTATTTTCTGAAGTTCATTTTTGTTGCTGCTGAAAGATCAGAGTGGAACCCACCAGCTAACAGATTATCTCTTGACCCTGAGCAACAGAAGTCACATACTTCATGCAGTGAATGTGAGGAATTGCCATCTAGTTTTTAAATTCCAGTTCACAGCGCAACAAATAAAGTTTAATACAACAACTCACTAGTTAAAGCTCTTGTGAGTTCAGACCTCTGCTCCATAGGCTCATACGATGATGACACCTATTTGGTTTTACGGTCAAGTGTTTTTTCAACTTCTAAAATATGAAAAGACAAAGACTCACAATAATATTTTTTCCTACTAGTTTCTTACACAGTTTGGAGTGCTAGGGAGGTGCATTGTCATCTTTTTGAGAAACTAATGAAATTATGGAGGCTTCAAACCTCACCAGATACACAATCAAAAGTATGCTTTCCATGTCCAATTGAAAAAATAAGCACAGTGATACTAGTGAGTGTACCTCGAGGCAAACTGTTTTAAAACTATTTTGTATGGGAAGAAACTGCAATTATTACTGCACAATTACAATTGTTCAATTAACAGTATGATGACTGATAGCACCTTTAATTCACTAACAGAAATATTGATATGGTTTTCAGTAATTCCAATACAATCAGCAGTTCTTATTGGGACAGGAACTCTTGCCTTGTTCTGAACTAAATATTTCTCTCCAGACTCTCCCATCAGTATCTCTCTTGCACTCCATTTCAGGCCATTACTATGGCTGTAGCAACAACACACTGCCAAAAAAAGACAGTTGGTAAGATCTACCCATTTTAGAGAAAATGACTTTGCAAAGTCTGCTCTTTGGAGTATTAAAAATCCCCATTTTTCAGGAACGACTACTGCACCGTAACTGTAAACTACCTGACAAGAATTTTTTACAAGCTCGGTGTTTGGAACGGCTTGGAGAATGACAGTTTGTGTAACAAAACTGAATATTTATGCATGTGAGACAGGTACAAAAAATAACAGTCACTGCCAAAACCCAGCAGTCTGCTGTTGCATATCCATGCCTTGGCTTGCAATGTCACGTGCAGGTGATTGCCTTTACTATACCAGGTTTCATCATTATTTAACAACAAAAGATTATTTGACACCTCCATTCTACAGAGGATTTGGTGGGAAACAGTAGGCATGGCAGTTTCACGTATTCAGGCCAGCAAGGCATTTAAGCAAAAGGGAAATGCCACTGGCTACACTGAAGTGATGACTAAGTACAGTACATTGCCTGGTTCAGAAAAAAAGTCGAATTGTTTTGGAAGTTTGCTCAAGTAAGGGCTTATGTCTGCATAAGAGTTGGACATAAGGTACATTTCCACCTGCTCATCAGGGACATTCAGTGTTCCTTTGTGCTCTCCGGAGTTTAAACTTCTTAGCAAGTTTTCTGTAATGCATATAGCCCTTCTGTATTATATGCATATAGCTGCTGTATTAAAAATATTCAGGTATTTAACAATTCCTTGAAAAGAATTGCAGTCACCTGTATTATACAGCTTGTCTTCCATTTGACAGATTACATGCTACAATGACATATATATTGTCCATGTAATTTTTTAACTGAATACTTGAACAATGATTATGATATGCATTGCATTTTAAATTATCTTCCATTATGTTTCATGTGCTGTACAGATTTCAGTTGGCATTTGCTAGACAGCCAGAAAATTATAGCAATTATTGAAAATTATTGTGATATAAAAGCAATGTACTTCCCCCTCCTCCTATCAATTTTCTTTGTATTGGTATATAAAACAGACTTCTGCTTCAGCACCTGGGAAGACAAACTATATTTTTCCTCCTTAACTATTAACTGTGCAGAGAGAATTCTACTTAGCTTCATAGTTTTGGTAGCAGATATGCACTCAGTATTAATTCTGAACTATTGTTAGGATTCTGCTTTTTACTATCTAGACATTTACTTGACTTAGGCTAGAATTTTATCCATATTTATACATATATATGCACACTCACATATATTTTCATGAGTATAACAGTCAATTCTTTATTCTTCTTTAAAAATATAATCTATTTTTAATTTCATTATTGCTTTCCTGGTTCAGATCGAGGACATTTTAACAAGAAATTCTTTAACCAATTTCTTTTATTACTTAATTTGTCTTAATGGCAAGGACCTGTCCTAACGAACTCATCTATCCACAGTTAGTTTTACATTCATGAGTAGTTTCTTAAAATCCTATGGGTACTCTCATGTGCATGAAGTTAAACATTCATGCGTTTATAAGAATAAGGTCTTATTTTGCCTGGGCTTTCTTAAATACAGAGCACTAAAACTTCATTGTGTTCCTTTAAGGGGAGAAACAATTCCAAAGTGTTTGAAAAAGAGGATTACTGTTTTTCATAGCATACATATACAACGGTACTAATTTTCATCATGTATGCTTAACTATAAAGCAAAATTTGTAATGCAAATGTCTATACTGTAGCATAACAAACTTGTACTTTGAGTGTTGCTGTGAGTTTAATTGAATCTGACATTGTAAATGGCAGGAATTTTAATTACTTAAAATAATATCTGTATTATGACCCAACACACTAGTTAAAGAGGATATTGTTTGATTATAATTCAATTCTACATGTTTCTTTCTTTTTTATACTTAGAAAAGCAAATGTCTTTACTGTGGCAAGAATATGTCTCATGCTATTTGCTGGAACAACAAACCAGAAAAAAATCTAAATAGGAAAACTATGTTAAAATAAAATTTTAAAAAAATCAAAATCAAACCACAAAAAAAAAAATAAAATCCTGTTTAAAACCTTTACCTCAGCTCCATGCTGTATCCATTGGAACAGCTACTCCAAAAAGATACAGAAGGAGGTTGTCTGATGTGGGATACTGGGGGATGCTTTGTCACGATATTACAAAGTCAGGGCCTTAAATTAACCAAGGCTTTTATATATTTACCTTTTCCTTCTGTTGTGGTTTTCTCTCTGAACTCCCTTTTATTTTTTGCTTCTCAAGTTTTAAGTCTGAAGAAAAAAAGCCACCAAGAACACAAATGAGGTGCAACTTATCCATGAGTTTAATTTGAAAATACCAAGCACCTCTGTGGCCTGCTTAATATCAGTAAAGGTGTTTACTCTGTTCAGCATCCTTATGTGGAAAAAGGATGCTGTGACAGCAGGAAAAAATGCCGTGAGCTCGAGGTTGACTGGAAGGGAAAAACTAGTCATACCTAACATTGCTGAACATTGTAACCTCCGCTAATTCCAGCTGATCATTTTGACACAATTATACTAGTTCAATTACCGGGTTTCCTCCCATGTGTTTCAATGTTTCTAGAGACCTGCCTTCACTTCATCCTTGACTCCTTCCACAGAAGGATGCTCTTCTAGCTAAACATGTACTTTGCACAACACAGCATCAGTTACTTGTTACAGCGACGGGTGACTAGTGTCAAGGCAATTTTTAGCATTACATGCAACTTTCTCATTGTTTCTGAAGGAAGGGGAACTAACAAATTCCAGGAAGAAATGCCCTCCAGAGGAATGAGCTTAACCACTCTCTTCTCTTTCCTTCACCCTTCCCCGCCATGCAAAAAAACCCTCAAAGCCAGATACGGGTGCAGTTTTAAATGGTTATTTTTCCAGGAGCTCAGTGTTGTCCTAGGCATCAGATGGAGCATGTCAGTCTAAAAACATCAAAGAAATTAAGCACTGGCTTTGAGAAACCACTCGAAACAGTTAATATATTGAAGGGTTTGTACTCAAAGCATCCTTTCTCTCTCTTGTGGTTCACCTCTAAACTCCCCTTTTCAGTAATTTTACTTCACAATTTGATATTAGCTGTGCTTAAATCTGCACGTTTTGTTGAATCAACACTTGGGACAGAGAGACACGTAAAGAGACAGACACCCTGAGACACCACGGCCGCGTCAATCGTAGCACAAGCCTGATGCTGACAAGCAGCAGGTTGCAGCCCCTCCACCGGCTCCTGAGCTGAGACGCAGCAACTCAGCAGTCAGACCTGTGGTTCTGAAGTGCAGCCAAAGCAGGCGGCGGGGCAGCTGCTCAGCACCTCCATTCTGCTTCACCAGAAGCTGGAGGGCCTGAGCATCCCTGAAGCTGGTCCAACTCCCAGTCCTGCGGTCCCTCTCATTTACAGAACCGCACGGGCAAACTTTACAGCACCTCATGTATTATTTGGCTAGGGAAGAGTGAAAGGAATGTTGCAACATGTGGATGGTTATTACTGAGTCTAACCAGATGAGCATATGTCACGGAGCTGCTCAGTATTATGGTTTAAAAATAGACATATATTTATGCCGGCTTTAGTTGCCATGGGTAAGTCTAAACAGTATTCAATTTTCTTTTCTTCTAAACAGTGCTTTGAGTTATGTGAAGTAAAAGAAAAAAGAAAAAGAAAAGCAGAAGGCAGCTATGTTGCACTAAAATATTTATTTTTAAATGTGAAGTGCTGATGACAGAAATGTACAGTATGGCATATGCACAATCAGGCTGTGTGACGAAGGCTAAGCTACCAGTGTCCTGCATCTGCCACTCATAAAGGAAACTATCTACCCAGTATATATCAATATATATCAATACTATAGTAACACAGAGCTTTTACTTTTATTCAGGTTTATTATGTAGAAGCCAAGGAGCATGTTAGACACTGGGTGCATTCATAACCCCATAGAAATGTCTGGGGACTGCTTTCTCCGAGGCATCTCTATTAGACTTGTTAACTGCTAAAGACTGCAACCTACACTGAACAAGTGTGGAAACCAAAAGCAAACAGCCCTCACAACGGTAACATACAACCATGATTCAGGCTTGTATCTGCAGCTCAGCAAAAATCAAAGATGATGTCAAAAAAAAAAAAAAAACCAAAAAAACAAAAAGGAAGCAATTAAATAAAGCCACTGTTGCCATTTTCTAGGGTAAACCCAAGGGATGAGATTCTCCAGCCAGGACCTTTTCACGCTTCCTTTCTTGCTCTTGAACGGCAGCAACAGAGTAATCCTGAGGAGACGTGAAATGTGAAATAACACCATCACTTTGCTACACAGAGGGTTCTGATCTCACTCCCCACAACTTGTTTTTACAGTTTCATGCCACAGCTTTGTTGCAAAAGTCACAAACAGATTTTGTCAGCTTCCACCCCCGAGTCCATTGGATACTGGGGAACCACATAACAGAAGTGGTTAAATACCCTGGAAAGACTTTTTTTCTTATGAACGCATCCATCTTTTATGACTCATCTCTTTTCAATTCACCTTAAGCACCATTTAATTTTAAAACTGAAACGTTGTAGGTAGCTTCAGGGCATCACAGACAAGACAAACAGAGAGCAACAGTGTTCCAAGATTGTATTAGCTCTTAGCAGGAGAGTTATGGAGCCCCATACCTAAAAATACAAGCACAACCTATTTAAAGCATTGTCATATTTGCTCACTCTTTAGTTTTCTTCGGTAGCTAGCTATGTTGTGGCTGAGTTTAGGAGCAAGTCTTCAATCTTGTGGCTCTGTGGTTACAGGAAAAAAGCAGCTGAGGATCAAATTTTAGTTTCATGCAGCTGTACAGCAACACTTTGGGCACTCTGGAATTAAAGGGGAAAAAAATTAACTAGACTTTGTTTGATTTCCTGCAGTGGACTGCTTTATGGCAGGGATGAAGGATAGTCCGTGGTTAAGAAACTGGCTGCACACTTAGAGGATGAAAGTTCAGTTCCTGAATATTGCAAGGGTTTTTGTATTTCTATGAGCAAATTACTTAGGGCAAGGCTGTCAGAAGTAATGAATGATTTCAGCTTCCTCCAGATGAGGTTGCCCAATCGCAGCCAATTTAATGGAGCTTGATTTTCTGGGAAACACTGAAAATCAGCAACCCCTCACGTAAGGTCCCTTTGTCTCCAGTTTGGACAGTCCAGATTTCCCCCTTGCATTCCTACATGCTTTCTGAAAATCTAGGCCAATCTCACTGGGGCTCAGTTGCCTGTCTATTAAGAGAAAACTCATATTCTTTTCCTCATCTTTTATCTTTCTTTCATTTTCATTTTTGTCTGCTTAGCTGCAAATCCCATTTAATGTGCCTGCGTATAGTGCTTGCCATCGAGCTCTCAAATCCCAGCTGAGGGGTTTGCAATGTCACTAAAATGTAAGTATCTCAGTATCAAAAGCATGCAGTTTAATATGTAGCTTTTTCAGTGCTCTATGTTCAAATATACTGTACACCTGAATCCAATTTGGGTAAAGGTTAGCTGGCACCAGGGAAACGACTAGAACCTCAGAAGATTTTTCTTGCTGTGACACTGGCTTTTGTCAGGTTCCCTTCCCTACACCTAGTGTCGGTGCCATGGCTCAGCCTGCAAGCTGAGCAGCATGTGGGCACCACTGATTCCATTCCACTCGAGTGAATGGAGTCCCAGAGAACACGTCTCCCCCAACAGAAGATTAGCAGATACTTTATTGCTCACGTTTCTGCCACACTGTCCTGTGTAAACAGGAGGACACCACCAGAAGCACTTCAAAAAGCACTAATCTGCTTTAGCACACTCCATTAGCATTGAAATTCGGTAGTCTGAAATATGCTACATTTTAATAGAAGCAAAAGGACTTGACAAAAATAAAACATGATCCCAACCTGTGTTTGCAAAAAGGAAAAGCAGCCCTACAGGGCATTAGCCCTGACCCCCAGTGACAAGTGGTCCTTGTTGTTTGTTCCCCATAGCACAGCCGATGGGAAGCTCTGGCTAGGAAGCCAGATGCAGGACAAGGTATTCTCAATGCTCTGCTCACTGCAGAGCTCCCCGGGGTGGGAATCGGCTCCTGCCTCTCACGGTCAGTGTCACGCAGCATCACTCACACTAGAAAGGAGTGCGCTGTCGCTAGACGTGTGGGTAGCTGCTGACGGCTGCAGTTAACAGCTTCTAGCTAAGCCTTGGCGTCGTATACTGCTATCTGAAATAAACGCTTTTTCTCCCAAGATGTTTAACATCTCCGTTGTAGGCTTCAGGGCTAGATCAGAAATAGCTCATGCAACGCTTTGCCCTGTGACCTGCCATCCCCACTGCAAAGACATAACAAGAAGCTTGGTGGTCACTCAAGAAAAGAGTCTGGCATCTCGGGGGAGAGGTCTTATTATTATTTAAGCAGTTCAAACTTTGGCAGAAATAAAGCTATGTACTTAGGGGTAATTTGTTGCAACCATTAATATTAGTTCTAATTCAGAGGAGGTAAAGACAGCAGATCTCCCTGCCCATTTCAACTGAACTTGTTATGCATGATCCAGTCTCTTAAACTTTGGGAAAACAAACAGTCCTCAAGCTTTACTGCAAAATATTGGAAAACCTAATGGTTTTAATCTATCACGTTTTGATTTCTGTACTGAAATGCAGGGCTTTATAGCAGCTTTGCTTAAATTATCTGAGTTTAGAGACACTTAAATTCAGCCTTGAACTGACCTTGTTGTACAAACCGAAATTTTTTTGGCACCAAAGCCTCAGGCTGCAGGCTGCTCCTTGTATCTTTCCAAACGCATCCCCTGAATGCATCCCCTAGATATTCTCAGGAAAAGACTGCTTCCTGCTCCATTGCAGATGCTTGGCCGAAAGTTCATTCCCAAGTAAGCAGTGCAATGAATTATCCCTTCTTCCAAATGTAACAGCAACCACAAAATAATCTACAGGTTACACCGGGAGCTCTTGGAGCTGTGTGGCCATATGAAAAACTCAGAAATTCTGCCTTGGAAACATGAGAAAAATGTGACCTTCTAATCACCACGTGATCATACCATGCATGCCTACAGACATCTGTTTGACCGCATATAGCTGTTTCCTGTAAAAAAAGAGTGAAATTAAAACTTGTGAGCCTCAGGAAATTTTAATATTTTGACATTTTGTTTGTTCCAGAACAAGAGGCAGCTGAAACAATGACCCTACTCAAAGTGAGCATCTAGACTCTCCCTGGCAGTATTTTTAAGGAAAAAAAATGGTACTTTTATGGAACTTATGGAAATTTCTAGTGGAAATATCTTTTTTCCGCTGGAAAAAAAGATATTCTGACAGAAAACTGTGATCCGCTAATTCAGCTATTGCTTTTAATTTTTGAACTGCCTTGCACAGAGTGTACCTATAGGCACACTTTTGCACTCTTGAATGATTCTACACCATTTTTGCCATGCACATGTATACTTGTTTACTTTTTATTTTTAAATAAGTGCTGGGAGTACCTAAAATCTTTATAGGCGTACCCTCTGAATATCCTCTCTCAGGTCTCCTGGGCTCCTATTATCATTCAGAGTCTGGTGGGAGCTTCAAAAGCCACCTAGGAAAGCCTGAGCTATACAGAGAGCAGCGAAATTACAATACTTCAAGGGTAAAAATGTCACCAGGAGGTCACTGCAGAAATGGCAGTTTAGCCCTCACAGGTGAGTCCAGTGACGCTGTTCTCCCCTGCCTTCCCCACCCATGAGGGAACTGCTGCGCCCCTGCCACTGGAAGGTGCACAGTCACCCCACGTCCTGAGATCAAAGAGGAGGAGAAAAGGGATAAAACAGAGCTTCAGCCACTTGAAACTGTATGTGTGAATATAAGAAAGCTTAGGGAAAGAAAATAAACCATGTGTCTTTAATTAATGGGGAAAGTCTTATTTTTCCTAATGTGCAGATCAATGCACAGAACACAGTGGTGTTTGTATTCTGATTTTATATCAACCTTCTATTGTAAAAAATCTGTGTCTCTATGCATCAAGACTTTCTCAAACTGAGCACCTGGAATTACTAAAATTAGGAAATACATGTCCTATTTGACAGGGGATTTTCTGGGTTTATTTTATCTCGAAGAATAAAAGCTTCTTCTTCAAAAAAAAAAAAAAGTAGCGCAAAGCTAAAAAGTTCATTTCCATTTCAGGGATGAAAAAACTTACATCTCTCCTCACAAGACAACCACTATTACAGAAATAAAGATGTAAAAGTGTATAGAATATGTTCCTCCCCCTCTTTTCTCTTTTTCTTTAAACATATACCTAGACATAGATCTAACCGATAATGAATACATATAAAAATTATATTATAATAATAATACATATTATCAGATTATGGGTTAGAATAAAGTCTAGTTCATCAGCTATGACTGTCTGGCACATGCTGGGGTAAGAAAAATTGAAACTGCTAGGTTTCTAAAGGCCTGGGTCTCCAGAACTACTGACATGGTGGCACTTTGCCAGACTGATTTAGAGACAAGGCTCATTTTTATTTTTTCAAGCTGTCTTCTGCTTTCACTCTGGATAGCCAGATGTCATACATTTATGACTTCTGAAGGAGTTTCAGAAATAAAGACGATGAGATGCTTGCAAAGCTATGCAATTGCTCATTAAAAACACTACTGTTTCAGAGGACTGGTGGATAGCTAAAGTTTAAAAAAAGAATTCAGAGGTAATCAAAAGCATTGGTGTGGGTAACCCTTACCTCTGTACCTTTGAAAATCTGGTTGAAATGCTCCTTATAAACAGAATAACAAATTGTCTGGTATTGTAGCAGAAGTGAGTTAAACCAATGCTCTTTGCAAGGAAAAGAGCACCTCACTTCTTATCAGAAGCTTCAAGCTGGAAAAATCAAGTAATTCATAAAAGAACTGATCGAGACAATCTGCTCAGGTTTACCAAAAAGTCCTGTCCTAAGCGTTTATCACATTAAAGTCAAAGCATTGTGATGAATCAGAAGCCTGGAAGGAAACTGAGTAATGTTTTAGGCTTACTTCTTAAAAGTACAAGGTTCTGCACTAGATTAATATGTTTACTAATCATCTGAACGGAAGGTGAGCAGCCAAGACTGCTTGCTGATGATGGAAAATTACTACATGAGAAGCAGCAAAGTTCAGTGCTGGAGGGAAATGTTGAATTGCCGAAGTCGTGGCCAGGCTGGAGATCTGGGCAGAGAGGAACCTAATAAAGTTCAACCAAGGCCGGTGCCAGGCCCTGCCCCGGGGGGGCACAGCCCCACGCACCAGCAGGGGCTGGGGGCTGCCTGCGGGGAGGCAGCTCTGCGGGGAAGGGCCGGGCAGTGCCGGGGCACAGCAGCTGCCCCCGGGCCGGCAGCCAGCCCCGGTGGCCCAGGAGGCCGGTGGCGCCCCGGGGGGCATGAGGAGGAGCGTGGCCAGCAGGCGCAGGGAGGTGACCCTGCCCCTCGGCTCTGCCCTGGGGAGGCCGCCCTGGGAGTGCCGTGCCCAGCGCTGGGCTCCCCAGTTCCAGAGACGGGGAGCTGCTGGGGAGGGCCCGGCGGAGGTTTACGAAGAAGATAAGTGGCCTGGAGCATGTCCCTGATGAGGAAAGGCTGAGAGAGCTGGGCCTGTTTAGCCTGGAGAAGACTGACAGGGATCTTACCAATGGCTACGAATATCTGAAGGGCCACTGTCAGAAGGACGGGGCCAGGCTCTTTTCTGTGGTGCCCAGTGACAAGACAAGGGGAACGGGCACAAACCACGACACAAGAAGTTCCTTCTGGACGCGAGGAAGATCTTCTTTACCTTGAAGGTGACAGAGCACTGGGACAGGCTGCCCAGAGAGGCTGTGGGGTCTCCTTCTCTGGAGAGAAGACATATTCAAAACCCACCTGGATGTGACACTGCTCTGGGTGACCCTGCTTTAGCAGGGGTTGGACTGGATAATCTCCAAAGGTCCCTTCCAACCTTGACCATTCTGTGATTCTGTGAAGTCCAAAAGATTCAGTCTAAGAAAGGGACCCGATAATCACTACGCAACTGTGGTTAATGACATATAAGTCTCCTTTTCTTCCTATATGTCGACATGCCAATCCAAAAGTGAAATAGTTTAACGAGTGGGTCAGATGACGAAGTACACAGGGAAAAATATTATCAGAATTCCGAGTAAGACTTCAGCCAAAAAAGACAAGTAGAATATGCATTAGGTCATTTTAGAAAAGACATTGCAGATTAAACATGTAAGTTGTTGAGAGAAGGACAATAAGAACAGACACTGGCACAGAAGAAGCTCTTGTTCAGAATGACTTTGAAACCTTTGGGAGTGTTTCCCTTAAAGAAGTTTAACAACACTTGACACAATAATAGAAATATTTGAAGTAAGGGGTCATAGGTGAAGAAGTATATGAGAAACTTCTACTTTTTCCTGTGATTATTTGAAGTTATGACAATTTATGAAAATGGAAAGCAGAAAATTCAAATTGCATAAATGAGTATATTGGAAAGTTGAATCTGGCAAGGCACATGGATAGTGACATAGGTTAAAAAAATATTGGAAATTTTGATATCAGACACTTATTTTTGTTTCAAAAAACACATTGGAAAAAATACAAGTACTTCAAAGTTTATGGCAATCTCCAAATAGCAGAATGACTAAGATAAGTGTCCCAGACACTCATAATCCCTCTGCAATGTTTTCTGTATGTTCTCATGTATCAGGCTGAAGTTTGATATGCTGATTCTGCATGGTAGTCTCTGTTTCTAAATTACCTATTGCCATCAGTGAATGAAAACAAACAAAAAATCTTCTCTTCCGAGACACTAAGTGTCGAATTTCAGCCCAAGTATTAGAATAAAATTACATCAACTTTACTCAAGGGATATGGTGAGGCATCTTCTAAGTATACTCAACCAACTCCTTAATCTTGATAAAGATGCTTCTATAAATATGTATATTATTTGATAACGGGCATTTATTTTTTGGCTCTGCCAGGTAAGAATAAAACTGGACATCAGGAACCAACATAAAATATTTGTGGGAGGCATGCAGAAATGTATAGCATAATTGATAAGGACAGCAGGAAATATCACTGGTTTGGTTTTCTGGTATGAAAGCTGGTCCTATATTTAGCTCTGTTAGGATTTTCCGAACTCGGATGGGTGATCTCATCAAATCACTGCTTTCTTGATTGCTCTTTGGCTCGCTGTCACATAAGACCTATGGATGGAAAGGTATAGATGGAGGTCCACAGCGTGCAACTTTGTAGGTCTAATGTGACTTGAAGAGCAGTGTTCTTCTAGAATTCAGGCCAGAAAAAGTCCAATGTAATAAAAATAATATATGCAATGCAGGGGTATTACAGCACAAAGTCTATGCCTGGCAGTATTTTTGAACCTATTTTTCTGTTAACTTATTTAAATATCTGCCAGCTTGAGTTCTTATACACAGTGTCCTGAGGCATTAATCTCCTTAATAAAATGCTATGCATTCCCACAGAAGCCAGCAGCACAAAAATAAAAGGGAACCTATGCTCATATTTCACCATAAAAATGATCTTAAAGAATTGCTGAGTGCAAGGTTTAAATTGTGTAAATTTCCTAGCTAACCCCCTCTCTGGAGATAGAGTAATAATGTAGATGTCCTATGAAAATAAGAAACTGCATGACCATGCAAGCTGAAAACATAACTAGAAGAGTAAATGCATGATTATTGATTTTGGAGTGGTTTTGCAGATTCTCTGCTATTGCAAGTTCCCATTGTCCCACTGCCATCAATATTGCCACACCACAGGATCCATCCCTGTATGGTCAAGGAAAGAGCTTCAATGGATGTATGAGCAATTCTGCATGTGCAAAAATTTGCGTGTACTCGTGCTGGTATGGCTCTGCCTACAGTGCTACACCAGAAATCTAGTGTTGCTGAATATCAAGGAGCCTTGGGGCCAATTACAGAAACCCCTGTGCCTGCAGCAGGTCCCACACACATGGCTGCAGCCTGCCCCCAAGGGACTTGTTACCCCGTGCACAGCTCCTCTGCTTCACCCCTCACCTCGCCACCCCACGACCTCATCCCAATTAAAACCAACCCAAAGTCCCTTGTCCAGACCAAGAAACGTGACTGGTATGTGGACACAGAGGATCACTCCCTGCTCACCTTCATACTGGACCGCCATCCCAAGCCATTGAGTCTTGTCCTGATACGGCGGTCTGGCAGACAAAACACCCCAGCTACGTTACTATGATGAAGGGACACTGTAATAAACTCCTAGTGTGATCAGACAGTTCAAGAAGAAGGTACAAAGCTCAAGCGTCAATATCTTTATCGTTTCTACCCTTTTCCTTAAGGAGATATTTTTTTCCTCTCTTTCCGACCATCCCCCTGCTGTATTGCTTAGCCACTTCCAGGCTACCTCAGAAATCCCTTCTGGCATGCAAAGAATCACCTCAGCTAGCAACTGCAGGTATAAAAACAGAGTTTCTGAAGGTGTAAGGAGGCAGCAGGGCCTGATAAACTAATTTCTAAGACAAAAAGGACATGAAGAGCAGCCAGCGTGTGCTATGACTTGCTGAGAACTGCAGGGAGCAAAGAGAGGACCAGTACTGCATGAAGGCTTTCTGACATCTGGGCTCTATTCCTGTTCAGTACCAAGAGCAATGAAGGCATCCTGGCATGTCTGTCTGGTTCATGAATCCTTTTGAATATTGTGACAAAGAGAGGAAGTACAAATGATCATAAATTATTCATTTCCGAGGCAGATGAATTCCTTAATATTATACGTAAGATGCTATGAGGCACAGCAGATCGCTGTCCTTAATTTTATCATGCCATGAAATCCCATTCTGCTAGAGACACTCAGAGACTAGTAAAACCCATAAAAATGGAATAAGACTATATGACCTAAACAAGACAAACAAATATATTTTGGTCGTAATTTATACTAGATGATAGATCGCATGGTAATTTTCCATCAAGTAACTCATTCTTACGCTCCCTGGGAGAATGCTTGTTTATAGTAGCCTGTCTGTTCTTCACATCTTTCTTATTGATATAGCAGGAAGTATGATAGCGAGGAGATTTGCTTGTGACCAATGTATCTGCTGCATATGCAATGTGTGCAGGTCATACATAGTTGCAGAATATATGGTAAAGCATTTCTCTGTAGAATTTAGCAATGCAAAATTGCTTTTCAATCCTTTCGCTTCCAAATGCCTTTGGTAGGGATTCGTGTGGGTTTTTTTTTCCCCAAGATTATTTCTGGGCACAGATAATGACGCTATAAGCATTTGAAAGCTGTCATTTCTGTTAAATCTCCATGCTGAAAAGGATTATTACATATCGGTATCTAGGCAGGTTTTGTCAGTATAATACAGCTGATCAGGGACTGGATACCCTTAACTCTTCAAATTTTCACAGTCCCTGGACAAGTCACTCTGACTTTAGAGCAGATTGTTAGTAGCTACAGATGTTTGGTTTTAGTAATTTTTTCTGTCTCCTTTTTTTTAATTTTATTTATTTTTTCCATTACAGGATCAAAACTCCACAAGATCAAAACTCCCAGGCCAAACTCCACAAACAATCATTACCTCCAAATTCCAGGGAGTAATTTCACAAGTATTTTCACAGTCAGCCCAGTCCTGTCCAAGGAGACAAAATGATCTTAGAAGCTATCATGAGCAGCATTACACCAGTAAGATCTGAAAAAAAAAAAAAAAAAGGTGCAGTATCTCTTGCCACTTTCCTTGCCTCAGGAGGAATGGCAGCTCATACCCACTCTATACATTTAAGTAACAAATCTTTAAGCTGCAGATTTTTTTAAACCACAAAGCTGCCCAGCTTAGTAATAAAGCACGGTGCTGTCTCGAACAACTGGTCACGTGCAATAGCAAAACAAAGATGAGTCTATAAGGACTGGTATTCAAGATTGTTTCACACAGACAGGTATTTGGTGTGACACTTACATCTGAAGAATCAATAGATATTCATTGATTAGACTTTCCTTCTCGTAACACCCAAATGATTAAAGCTACTCATATTCTTTGCAGCCCACTATTTTTTCCTCTAAGATACCAAGGCACTCATCTTTCTCCACCAAGTAAAAATGGCGTAATTCCCCAACTGGGTAAAAATTCCCCACAGTTATTGCTAAAATTTCTCATATAAAAAAGGAAATTATGTTTCCAAGAGACTGGGGATTGAACACAATTTTCCAGAATCAATCAGACAAACCTATTTTCCTCTAATGCAGTGCTTTTGAAATCAGCCACACAGCATGATATGTAACAGTATCCTGAATCTAATTATTTTCTCGTTTACAAGAGGGTGTGAAACAAACCTACTATCTCTTTATATTGCACTTACACTTCTAATTATATCTACAGTTTGTTATCAAAAACATAATTAGGCAAGGTGCCAATAGGTCATGGAGCTCAGTTAGTTAATTGTGGCAGGCTGGCTAACCACCTGCAGTTAACTCTCAGGCTGAGGCCCCCGAATCGCAGTTGTTAAGGGAAATCCATGCAACCCACGGATGGTTGCTGCTTCCACAGCAGTCTACCATTCTGCTCATTTTACTTCAAATAAGTTACCACTCTCCTGGGAAAGAAAATTGAACAACAGCTTAGGGTAATAGTTACCTCTGCTGTAGCCTTCACGGTTTATTAATTAAAAGAACACCCCAAATCTTACTTTCTAACAAGCAGGATGTTTAGCAAGCTCAAAGTTAGCCAGTTGGATTACTGGTCTGTCTGGAATAGATACATGGACATGATGTCTGGGTGAAAATTTTAGACACTTACCAACTAGTTCCAACTCAATAACCATATGCATGTACTGTCTGTGGTTTTTCTACCCAAGACACAAATACACAAAGAGAAGTCAGGAAGAATGATTCTGCCACCCTTCCTCTCTGCAAGCATTCTCTGTAGAAGTACTCTTGCTCAGTTCAGTGGGGCTACTGGTTGAATGATGGGTTTGAGACCTAGATTTTACAGTGCATTTTGTAGCTGGAGCTTAGTGATTCATCTCAGAAATCACCTGGCCTTTCCTAGCCTTTTTTTGTTTTTAATTGGAGTCAAAGGTGTGTGCAACCACACTCATTTTGGCCAATTCAAAACTTTCCAGATAGGGACTCATATTTTACAAGTACAACTCAAAGCAATATATATCTTTGATCAGTTCATTAGAGTAAGTGGAATAGAGATCCTCAAATGCAAACTCATTCAAGCTAATTTTAACCAACTTGTATATCCCTTCTTTTTTAATACTGAAACTAAGTCTACTGATGGGTGGGCCAAATCATGGCTACTTAAATTCAGTCTGTAACATAGAGAATCCTGCCTTTGTCAGAGATAACAGCTTGACTAATATGATATCAGAACATCTTTAAACCACTGTGCAAGTCTGGATTCAGATCTGGAGCTAAACATTATGGACAGCAAGCAGTCGTGTAATTCCTGTACACCACCACCTTAGGAGCAAATGGCATTTCAGAGCCCACCTTGCCCATTTGAGGAAGGCCCATTAGCTTCATATCTATTACATTAGATGTTCATCCAACCTCTTCTTCAAGACATTCAGTGATGAGGACTATAAACCTGCCCAGGTGACCTATTTCAGTGCTTCCAAAACTTTAGTATTGCTAAGCTTTTCTTACTACCTGCTGTGACTCATTCTTATTCCAGTTTCAGTCTATTATTTCTTGTTATAGCAAATCAGCTTAAATTTCTGGGTTTTCTGAATTGTTACTGTGATTTCAGAAGTCATAAAATGCTTTAATTGAGGATGCTATTGTGACTTCTGTTTAAATGCATACTAATTAGTCCCTTACAATTATCTACTGATAGCTGTGTATCCAGCATATTTTTTTTAGGAACTAGCTAAATGATCACTAAATTGTCCTTTGATCTTGTCTCTGAGAATTTTGCATTCTTAAATTAAAATATGTAAGCATAAGTATTGTAATTACATGAGCAAATGGAAATCTCTTAGTATTGCAGTCCATATTATTATTATATTAATCTCTCTTTTGTAATTGAGGGATTTTTTTCATTGTAAAAACTTACAGTTACAGTATAATTGATTTGTTGGTGGGAGAACTGATTTCTCTTTTTTCAGTTTTAGCAACTGCCTTGTTTTAGAAGATTTTTCCAAGGCATTAGAAACACATTGGCTGTGGAGTGCTATGTTTAGATGTATAGCCAAATGTTGCAGTCAGTAAGTAGCTTACACATAACAATAAATATATCTAACAGAGCACATAGATGTAGCTTTTTAAACCTAACCCTATTGTCCAATTATAAGTGCCTGACAAAATTAACCTTTTTGTTTCTGCAAAAAGCTATGATTCTAATATTACCAATGAATATCCAAAGGATGGGTTTTAACTTTCTGAATAATGGGTTACTATATTTACTCAAAATTATAATTTTTACCATAAGATGGGTGAAGTCACTTATAAAATATTGTTTCTGTTCACCAATGGGATTGATTGAATTTCCTCAAGACTTTTTGTACGTAGAAGTTCGAGTTATGCTAAGCTTTTTAATTATTCAAATCACCTGAGTATACTTAGGAAAAATAAGATTCAAAATGGACTTCTAATGGGTAGCGTCGCTGGTGTGAAGGCTTTGTTTCTAAATTGCATTTCTCATCACAATATTTTTGCATAACCTCACCTGAAAATAAAATGTGCTTACCCAAATGTGAACAGACAAATGAGCCACAGGAAAACATAATTTTATAGAGAATATTATTATCTAGGCCTAGTGTCAAATCAAGCTGAGATACACCAGCTCTTCTGAATGTAGAAGGAAACCATCGAAGATCACCGTGCATTCCACAAAGATGTCACGCTGCTAGGAAATCCCTTTGAAATACGTCCCGAAAGGCAGAAAAATTAAAAAAAAAACAACCAACCAAAACAACAAAAAAATACCCAACCCACCAACTTGTGGAAAGGAAGTGCAGAGAAATAGCTGAGATTCCACTGTTCTCCAGAGAGGGGACCCATCAGCTGGCGCAGGGGTCCTGACAGACATCTCGCTTTCCAGGCTCCTTCTCAGAGCCAACAGAAGAGCATGCAGAGAAGTGCCTCCATAGGATTTTTTTCCCATCCGAAGATAATTGCCTAAGCTAAGTGAAATGCATCTCTCCTGGACATTTTCTCTTTACTGAGGGAGCTCAAACAGCTTTAGACAGATCCTAAATGACTGGCTTGGCCAAGGGACTTGCCTTTCAAGTGGATGAAGGTACAGGGGAAATAATATAATTCTCAGTGACAGACTGTAAGAATGAAAAATCTATGAGATACGATCTATCTGTCGATCTATCCACAAATATGAATCCCTATAGTTGGGCGCTTTCCATTTTTTAATTTAAAAGGCATAAAAATCATCTGGGAAGCAGACACCAGACTCTAGCCTCTCCCTCCTCCAGATGTGTGCCTTCAGCCATGGTTCCCCTCATCTTCTGCCCCACGGACCTCAAGCTATTTTCTTCTACCTCTAAGCTGAAGAATAATGTTCTCCACTGCCTGTAGGACACTTCAAGCTGTATCTCAGTGACCACGGTCCTCTTCTGCAGGGTGGGAGGTGGATCCCACCTCACCATAGCATTTCCAAAGAAAACAGTGAGTTCCCAGAGCCCAGAGAGGTGATTCCAGAGGCGAAGATTCTTAACTCAAACTCCCAAAGGCATGTAAGTAAGAGGTACGGGTAAATACCCAAGGCAAGGAGAGAGGGGAGGCTTTAGCTATGCTCCTGTCCAGCATTTTACATCAAACTGACTGAAGGTGCAGTCCGTGCAATGCAGAGGCTGTCTAGCATCCCATGCAGGACTCACCGTACGTTGTTATACAGAGACTTTGGCATCTCACTGTGTGTTCTGAACCAGGGCCTGGTAACCCAACACCTCTCCGCAGCAAGGCTCCCCATCACCATCCCCCAGTGGATCTTCAGACCTGCTTTAAAGACTAGTTAAGCATTTTATTAAATAACCCAAGACTGGAGCTGGCAGCTGGGCGTGCTGTCTTTTGGCCACCAGCAGAATGTCCCCGGTCCAGCAGAACATTTTATAAGACTCTGCATTTTTCTAAATGGCATTAAATTGTGATTTCCCTTCTCAGCTGTGCATTACACTTTGTGCTTTTTGTCTGCCAATTTTATACCAGGGCAGCTGCAGTTCAATTTTGCTGTTTGCAAAACAGGTCTGGGATCTTTTGGGATGGCAGACAGTATATAAATATGGAACAATACTGAAAAGCATACCCTGTTAGCTACTTGTAAAACTACCTGCCAAAGCAATATAACATTCCAGACACACTTGCGTGCACATTAAAGAAAAAAACCATGGAAAAGTCAAAATAAGCTCTAAAAATAATGTGTTTAGTTGCTTTTCTTTATTCTCTGACAAACGTACATATATGATTTTTTAAAGGTAAACAGCTAGCTGTTTAATCCTAAAACGTAGCACAGTAGCGTACATAAGTCTTTAAACAATTAACATTTACTTTTTTTCAGTTACCATTTACAGTGAAGAGCTGGGACTTTACACCCTTCAATCTTCAGTTCAAATACTGCAGTATTTGTTAAGGAGTGAGGCTGAGAAAGTTAGGTCTTTTCCATTTCCAAAACAAGTGAACTTGAAATGTAGATGCTCTTATCCTGCACTTGGCTCCGAGTGGTCTTGTGCCTAAAATTAATAGTGGAAAAACCACTCGATTCTGAACATCCTTTGTTCAATAAATTAATATTTAAACCAAATTCATGATGCAGCAGTAGGATTAGACGCTGTTGTTATGGTCTGCAGAAGGAAAGCTACTTGCATTCTGCACAATTTCACAGTAAACAGATTTTAAGTTACAAAGGTAGTTTAGATGGTAGATGCAAACATGTATTATTCTTTCTATTTTCTCTTGTAGTGTAGCCCAGAGGGTTATGCCACATGGTATAAAAAATAAACAAGGAAGAAATAATCCTCAGTCTGCCAGAGGTTTCTCTACTGTAGCCTGATCCCAAACCCATTGAAATCCATAGAAAGGCTCTACTGACTTAACTAGGCTTTAGGACACGATAGTAGAAAGTCTGTTTACATCGCTAGACTATTTTACAATGTTCCTAACGAAGGAAGACAGAAGAGGATCAAAACAAGATTTCTTCCATTCAGTCTATGAACTCCTCAGGAAACAACACTGATGTGAGCTCACTGGCACAAATATTTTCAGTGAATAGTGATTTTAGCTAGCACATATTTGTGGGCAAAAGACAGATAATGTAAAAGGCGAAGTTATAAGTTCTTTCTGCTGGGGCACTATTCCTGCTTCCCAAAACTAAACAGAAGGAAAAGCACTTTGAACTTACTTTTTGACCAGAATAAGAGTAGATGTATTTATCCAGCCAAAACCAAGGCTTGTTAAATATCTTATATATGAAGACCATGAACATTTACTTGGAAAAGCTTAAAAAACCACCCCAAACTGTTCAAGATTACTTTGTGAATTATAAAGAATTTATTGACATTATTTATTAGTAATAAAAATTACTTTTCTGGTAATCATAACTTTATCCACTTAACTAATATTTTGTCCAGAGAAAAGTTCATGGAAAAAAAGTTTATGCATGAAGTGGCATGCTAGTGAGCCTCTTCACCAAACCATAAGAAGACAATACTAAGAAAATTAGACACCAATAAAGTAAATCCAACATGATCACATCAAACATTTTGCACAAATTAGGTAATATGTAAAAAATTATAAAATTTGTGAAAAAACCCCAACCACACCTGTAACCTGCATATGGCAGAAATACAATAATATTTTTCAACACTTCTTACAGTGAATGAGCCATCTTCAGTCTATTCTATTGTTCATTTGAGATCTTACCATCAATGAACAGTACACATATGCATCTGAATAAATAAAATAGAACACTGTAGACACGCAGCACTTAAAAGCCGCTCTATTTCTTTTGACTCTACTTTTCACGTTTTGTATGGGAAAAGTAAACTGAACCAAATCACTAGGGACATTGGCAGGGTGCTATGGTAATGCCTTCCAAGGCTGCTGTGAGATATATATATATATATATTTAATGCAGAATGTCCAGTGAAATGAAAACAGATTTGCTTTGGAAAGCAGAAGCAACGAGCTCCTTTAACAAAAGTAAAAGTTCTTTCTGTATTATAAACGCAGTCAAGTATCCTCAAAGGACCTTGAGATGAAGTGAATAGTCCCGGGTGCCCTTAAGACTGTTGAAAATACTGAGAAACTTGAAAGATTTCATATTGCAGAACCTACACAAAACTGTCCCTCTGTGCACTCTTGCAGCTGCATGCAAATACACCTCACCGCATTGAAGTGGATGGAAGATACATGATGGGGTTATTTGTAATATGATACTTAATTAAATAATTCAGATCACCCTTTCTGGCTGCACATCATGTTATTCTATGTCCTCTGAAGCTGGAAAGGCAACTGGGGTACAGAAATAAATTGATCTAAAAAAGATTACGCATTCTGCTAACAAGTAAGAAAAGTAGAACAAAGCTGCCAATTTTCTTCATTAAACTATTCCTTAAGTTTTGTTTGACAACGTATGATGAGTTAATTTTTAAGGTCTGTATTTTTTTCTGTAGGAAGTCTATCTGAAAACAAAACACTAATAAATGTGGTGGGAAGTTCCTGAACTTCCAGAACTGCAGCAGGAAATATTTGACCTTAATAGACCCCTAACTGTGATGTTTCCACCAGGGAAAAATATCACTAAGCAGTGTCTGCAGTAAAACTGTCTTACAACAGCAGTGTGGAATTTTAAACAAAATATGTCAAGAGTAATTAAAATCAGAAGAATGATCAAGTCTCAGTTAACATTGCTACATAAACAGTCACTACCAAAACAAGAAGCAAAACCCTCCAAAGATTATAGAGACAGTAAGCATCTTGTTTCAGAGAATTCAGCAGTGTAGATTTTTTTGTATGAATGCATGCATCATTTATTCCATTTAAATTTAAGCTGTTTATATTTGCCATTTTTGGGGTCTTTCACAAAGTTTAATTACAATGCAGTAAATAGAAGGAGATTCAGAGCATTTCTGCTGTGCAATAAAAATCAATTACTGACAGTTTTAAGAGGGATACTTAGACCTGTGGAAAGTTTGGAAGGGAATTTCCTTACACATTTTGCCAAAAGCAAAGAATGCCTCTACTTAATCCGTGGGAGCACGAAGAGGTTTTCCTGAATACTAACCATAAATAAATGGATAACAATAAATAAAGTAGTATCATCCACTTTGAACTGCCTTACACCTCTCAAGACTGTGCAGCGGCTTTGCTGTCTATGGGTCAAGGCACTCTCCAGAAAAGAACGGTCAGAAATGTCCAGAATATTTCAGAAGGGGCAAAAATGAACACAGGCCTTGGAGCCTTGGTGAGCCACTGCTTCTCTAGCAGAACAAGGGCTGAGACACCAAATTCACGTTACAGGCACAGTTTGTGTTTTATCCTCCTTCCTACAGCTTCTATGCACTTCTGGCTGATAAGCAACTCGGTGGAAATATGGTCTAGTTCTTGTGATTGCCTCCGGGATGGGCCAGAGCAGACCCACAGGACACAGCAAAGACCACAGCACTGTGAAGAACAGTCCAAAACTTAAAATTAGAACACACCACTTCAAGGAGTTTGTACAGTTCATATAACTAAAAGACCACCTTCCTCATCCTATGAAGCTTTGGCACCAAGTGCTAGTGACCTGAGGTCACTAACAGGCCTTAATTGCCCAAGCAGCCCCACCTGGGACCTCCACCAGCCCCTGCCCCTGGGGGTATTTCAGCCCAGCCCTAGCTTGAGCAGTACTACAGGGGTGCTTGCTCTTAGGGCTCTTCCCAAATTGTTGCTCTGGAAGCTCCTGGGCTTGCTCTCCAGGTGTGAGGGTGGTGCACTGTTTCCTCTCAGCTCCCTCAGGACACAAGGAACTTGCTGCCATTGCTGTCCCTTATGTGGGTAAGTCCCAGCAATTAAGA
The DNA here is from genome assembly GCF_017639655.2 of Falco naumanni. Classification (NCBI taxonomy): domain Eukaryota; kingdom Metazoa; phylum Chordata; class Aves; order Falconiformes; family Falconidae; genus Falco; species Falco naumanni. The sequence continues at coordinate 6,261,539 of NC_054054.1, read as the reverse complement.
ACTGGTAGGGAAACCAGCAGTACTTCACATTTGCATCCTGATGCAATCCTAGTGTGATACTGAGAGGTCTTTCGGGCTTAGAGGGGCAATGCATCTGAAGCACCCCGTATCTCTAAGTTTCTTCTGCCTGCATGAAGCTGGCTTGCAAGACTTCACAAGCTAAGGTTTTCAGGAAGGATGGTTGAAGATATAGTAAAACTAGATGGTGAAGGAATCATAAATGCTAAAGGTATGTAAATTAGGGTATCTGAATGTTTTTAATATGGCTTTATTTACACTATAGAAAATTCTAGCTTGAAGAGTATCATTTCAGCTAGTTCTGTGAAGCTTTTTTGAGGAACTAATGTCTGACTTCCTAAATTAGGGTGGCTCCTTAAAAAAGGCTTTATAAGCAAGCTCCCATCAGGGCAAAGCCTTCCTGATGTTCAAGAGGATAAATCCTACAGCTCAATTTTTCTACTTGAAGCCTGACAGATTTTCCAAGTGAAGAATCATGGGCCATTTGTTTCCTTGGAAAAATAACTTATTTACTGGCATGAGGAAGAGCATTCCAGAATCTATACATTGTTTGAATTCTACAGCTCCTAGTAGTGACTCTTTGGATCTCATCTTGAAGAGTGCCGAAGGCAAATTCAAACCACATAAAGACAAATGTTGACAAGTACAAGATCAAATTATTGTTGATATCATTAGTCTTCTCCCTCCAAAGCATCAAAGGCAAAGCTGTACCTTTGTTGATTATTTTTAAATGTAAGACTGACTAATGAGAAAAATAATCGCAACTTACAAAACCTTGTTTATTTGTATTCTAAAGGACAAAAGCCTCTTTAGATGTTCTTTTCCAAGGTCAAACTGAAGGCTTTACTTTGTATGAAAAAGCAAAATAGCAACAAAAGTTGTGCAGTCTCCAGTACTTGAATTAAATCAAGATCTACTGGAGATCTTCCAATCTTCTGTCTAGAAAATATGTGGCTTTAAGAGCTTTTTCATTCTGTGTGCATTTTGTTTTGTTTTCCTTTGACTTGCATTTGCTAATGTAAAATAAAATCATCTTATTGCCATAAATTGCTTTAAGAAGTAATGATCTATGGATGTCATGAACTGGTGAATCACACTAAGAATTATTTAAATCTTTATGTAGGTACAAGGCTTTGCTAGGTCTCATAGTAAAAACAAAGATTCAGAAGTGAATGTCATCATCTGCTTATCCAAATAAATCATAAGACATGATACAAGAATTTGAGAGATAAAACATCTAGATTGTGAATGCCGATAGTTGATTAGTACAAAAGCATGCAGAAAGTGTATTGCAAATATTGTCTTCTTTCAAGATGTTACTAACACAAAACACTATCAATGGGACATCATCAGGAACGTGTTCTGAAAAGGAGCCATGGGAGATTTTGTGGCTTTTAAAACATGAGTATTAAACCTGGAACTCATAAAATTTTGGGAGGATATTCTTGTAAACAGTGGGTGAACTCTTTCATGCAGTGGAGAGACTCAGTGTTGTGTGTGAGGGCGGGAGGGGTGTGTGATGCAAGAGCTTTGGAGTCTTTACGGCTACGTTGCATATTTACTGCTGCGGCAGTCTTGTTGCGGTACGTTCTTATTCATGTGAATGTACCCATTTAACTATCTTTGCAGTGTTTGTCCTGTTGAAAGTAGATAAATGAAAAGTAGCTGGTCAGACATCATGGGAGTGTTGGGGTGGGTCCAGAAGACTACCACAAAGATGTCGAAGAGGCTGCAGCACCTCCCATTTGAGCACAGGCTGGGAGAGTTGGGGTGGCTTAGCCTGGAGATGATGGTGGGGAAAATCTTATTGCAGCCTTCCAGTACTTAAATGGGGCTTACAGGAAAGATGGGGAGGGATTCTATCAGGGATTGTAGTGATGGGATGAGGGGTAACAATTTTAAACTGAAAAAGGGTATATTTAGATCTACCGGGAAGAATTTTTTTACTGTGAAGGTGGTGAGACAAAGGAACAGCGTGCCCAGAGAAGCTGTGGACGCCCCATCCCTGGAAGTGTTCAAGACCAGGTTGGATGGGGCTTGAGGCAACCCAGTGGAGTGGAAGGTGTCCCCACCTGTGGCAGTGGCGCTGGAACTAGATGCTTTTTAAGGTCCCTTCCAACACAAACCATTCTATGATCATGTCAGATAGACTAAAAGGCATATAGGGGACGCTTGATACTTACAACAGGACTTTGAAAGCTTCTGTATTCGTTGCTGTAGATGTTAAAGCATGGTGCCAAATGATAGGTGGTCACTGACCTGAATTTTCTAGTAAGACAAAGGGCAAAATAGCACATTCCCACCAGTCATGCCCTGGCCCTTTCCTTGTTCATTAAGAGGTTAACCAGTGGATGTCAATTTTACTCACTTCCTTGTACACCCACACCTGTGGTAAATTATTATTTCAATAGACGGTAAAACTACATGGTAACACCTGTAACGAGTGTCTCCCTCTGCATTCATGGGGGGAAATCTGTGGGCTTGTTTCGATTGTGTGGCTCTAGGAAGCAAAGGCTGCCAAAAAAAAGTAAAAGTGCTTGGACTGGAGAGTGCTGAGGTTTGAAACAGGCTTTAATGCCTCTTTAAATGAATTCCCTGCTCTTTGGACTACCTTCCAAAAAGACTGCAGCCTGAGATCAATGCCTTCAGCTGGCTGCAGTTCTGATGAAAGCCTGTGAGGAGTGGGAGGAATAGCCCTTATTACTTCATTCCTCACATGTTTTAAATAGTATGCTTTGCACTTTGTCTTTGCCACCAGTCCTTCCCCTGGAAGATCTCACTCCCTGCATGGTATGTCAACATATGGAAAGCTGCTTCTAATTTGAATTTGAGGTAACAGAATCAAAGGAAGCTGGAAGCCAACAGAGTAGTGGCTGGTGGCTCCTGCGATGTAGGTGAGATATGGAGCCAGCTTGGCTCCCACCAGCACCCAGCCACCCAAATGCTGCTGAGTGCCACTCCTCTGCATCAGGACATCACCAAAAAGAATGCTGCAAGGCAGCCAGCGCAGGGGGAAACTACGGGCTGGGGGAGGCTACAGCAGGAGAGTGGGGAATGAGCAGAGATACACTTATCTCAGCTATCTGAACCTGGAGGACCCACCAAACCAGCCTGCCTTCAGCTAATTGCATCTCTCCCTGCCTAGCATATTTCTATTAGGAAAGAGATGACCTGCTGCTTTTGGTGACTGCCAGGGAAGGGCTGACTCTTGTTTATGCACACAGAGCTACAGCAACCCAAGGGCTCATCCTTCCCAAGGTCTGATGGTGCGTGAGAGAGGTACAAAGGAGCGCTTTGCCTCCTGCTTGTGTACTCCCCTCGCTTCTGCCACAGCCCTGCCAGTATGGTCAGAGAAGGAGCACAACATGCCTCCTGCTCTCCTCTGAGCTGTAATTAAAGGAATTCTTGCAAGTTTCCTGATTTCACAGGATGGATTCAGGCATCCAGAGAATCAGAAGTAATGCCATATGACACATAATCAGTTGCCTTCAACCTGTCAGATAGGACTTTGGAAAAAGCAATGTGACTATTCATGTGGTGGGTTTTTTTTCAGATACATCAGCATTTTTTTTAATCAAAAGGTAGCAATTTCACAGCGGGGAATACCTCCTGTCTTCTGAATACTGTAATTTTGTTAAAGAGCAAATGTTCACTTAAAAAGAGTCTAATCACTCGTATTTCAGCCAGGCATTGCTGAAAATGAAAGACCACATTTGCAGGAGCATTTGGTAGCCTAGAAGTTTAAAAAAGTGTCTAATGGGACTCGCAGAAACTCCAGAGCAAGCAGGTAATTAACAAGCAGAAGAAATTCTACTGGTCCCGCTTTGGATTCGCTCATATCTTTTCAATTCTACATTTTGGAAAACTTTAGATGATACAAACCTTCAATTCCTCTTTTGAAATAAGTCAGTAGCACACCTGCATCTGGTTTACATCATGCACAGGATATGACTTTCATGAGTTAACCCTTCCAGTGATTATTTGAAAATGGATTGAGAATGCGGTTTGTCATGCAGTTTCTCAATAGGATGCAGAAATGCAAACAATTTCAATCTTTCCAGAAATATTTTAATTTACATTTTGTAACTTCCCTTTTTACTGTTTAAAAAGAATCATTTGGGTGTCTTCATTGCTTTTAATATGCTCCTACAAATTACTGCAACGCTGTCTGAAACACTCTGTGGCTCTTAATTTATGACCTGCGGCAAAATTCCAACTTATATTACAAATACTTTTTTAAAGTTCCAGGTTTAGAACTTGAACAATATTTTTTGACACAGGCTAACAAAAAATGAGAAGTATATTGTAATAGACTTTTAATTTGGTCCTTTCATATAAGCCATTCAGTATAATCTCTAAAGTTGGAAACCATTCAGAAAGGTACATCTGAAAATCTGTTATACTAATTACTTATGATGCTAGTGAAAAAGTAAAACCGATAAACTTGCATTCTGTTGTAAGTCTTCAAATTCTCATATTTAATATCATCTTTTGTTACTCTAAATTTCAGGTAGGGGTAAGGCCTAGTAACCTGTTCTTACACTGAGTGTATAATATTTCACATCAATGGGAACACCTGTAGAATATAACACAATTTATTGCCAGAAAGATTATTAGAATCAGATTTGAAGTGTCTTTGTCATCTTCAAGTCTTTTGTCTGTCAATAGAGAAGAAAATCTGTTCTGATAAGATTTCTGGGTTTTTTAGAACCTCAAAACACTTTTTCTAGATTACTTTTCCAGTGGGCTTTCCAGTATGCCCTAGGAAGATATAAAAGACCTCAAGTACTGGAAATACATAATTCCTAAAGCATATAAGAGCATGTAATCTTAATTCATTTCTTATGTGATCATAGGTATTCTCAGACATACTTTTGGAAAGTGAAACTTTATATTGCCGCAGGAACAAGACAGGATAAATGGAAAGAAGGAAGGGAATTTTACTTTATTCCCTGGGGATTCTTTTCATCCTGGAAAAGGGATTTTCATCATAGAGTAGCATTAAATCATTTGTCCCTGCATGTAAATTCATGAAATCCAGGCTATCTGCAATGGTAATTGTAGGCACTAAAATAAATGGGAATAAAAGATTTCCTTTAAAAACTATTTAGTTAAATGTAACAAAATTTATGTCAAATATTCTGCCTGAAATACTGTGTCCCATGTTATGTAAAGGGTCAAGGCAGAAAAGTGTAACTATTTCTATGAATTCCTACTTATTTAGCTTTACAGGGCTTTTCCTGAGGAAGAAAGGGCTTTTCCTTGGCAGAAAGTGGTCTTTACCCATCCTTTACCCCTCAAAAACCTGGGTATAACTGTACTAGTAAAGCCTGACATGACAGCTAACACCTAAAATGATTTAGCAAGCTCATTTTACCATTGTATTTCACATAATGTCACTGTATGATGCACTTATTAGAATTAAAGTTTAGTTACTATTTCAAAAAAAGCTGGCATGTCTAATAATGGTGTTAGAAATCTAATTTCTCCCAGATAACAAGCAGCAGGACAAGAGGAAATGGCCTTAAGTTGTACAGGAGAGGTTTATGTTGGATATTAGGAAAAACTTCTTCACTGAAAGGGTGGTCAAACATTGGACCAGGCTGCCCAGGGAGGTGGTAGAACCACCATCCCTGGAAGTGTTTTAAAAAAAATGCATAGATGTGGTGCTTAGGGTCACTGTGTAGTGGTGGGCTTGGCAGTGTTGGGTTAACGGTTGGACTTGATGATCTTACAGGTCCTTCCAACCTAAATGATTCTATTATTCTAATAGTTATAATAGAGGCTTAAATCACATGCTACACAGTAACAACTGGATTCAGTTCTTCAGGGGAAAAAGTAATCAAAAGTTTTAAGTATGATCTTCAAGTCTTGGAAATGTAAAGATCTAAGGACATTTATCTTAGGAATCCTTGACAAGACAGTGAGGCACATTAAAAAAATATTTCAAAGCAAATGAGTTATGTTTTAATTTTCAAATGGATAAAATGAAGCAATTCTTAAATTTGTGCTCTTTTAAATGCTTCTATTGGTCTCCTATCCATGGCTGTAGATTAGGTGTCTCTGGATGGTTGTTTGATATGTAATTACATGCCGCTTTAGCCTTAGCTTCAGATACATTATTTACATTGGAACTAGGGAGTATGTTTTGCTGCTTGCCTTGAAAGGAGTAACTATATTTAGGGAAAGCGTGTACCACCTTCCTAATGAGGCTTTGTTAGACAAGCATGTCTCATGCAATCAGGCAATCTTCATGTATGTATATACATCTGCCTGTCCCTAATTCATCACTTGTGAATCCATTTGTCGCTTGATATCAGATCTGATGGAAGACTAATAGCCCTAGAAATGCAAAGTTCTTGCAGGTTCTGTGGAAATGGCAAAATAAAGTACTAGCCTATGTGCTGAAGGAAGGGCTATAGTGTGCACTGAACCCCAGATATTTCATGTGGGAGAAACATGAATGCCAAGTTGATGGGGAAACCTTTGATTATTCCATTTTTATTAGAAAGCGAAGACATAGGAAACCATTTTTTCTCCTTCTGTTGCTTTAATGCGCAGTTAGCTACTTGATTAAAGTATCAAACTCCATGTTTGCTAAAGCACATGGGTCTGCCACTTCAGAGCGATCTGGTACATACTAGCTATTGCTCTGACCAGAGGCGCTAACTTTGAATCGCAGCTCTGTCCCCCTACAGTAAAAAAAAAAAAGGTTTGAAAGAAAGTACTTTTCCAAAGATAATGGAAAATGCTTGTGGAAGATAGCAGGTTCAAGAATATCTCTGCCATCAAATGAGTAGAGATAAAGATCTGAAAGATATATCACTGTAATTGAGATGTGACATTATATCTGTGATTACCTGTAGTGGTCAGCTGTGGGGGATTCCTCAGTGTGGTTTACTCACTGTTTGTGCAGACCAGCACAACTGGGACAAATTAAATGTATGAGGTTTTGATGACTAGAAATTCTCTGAGGTTTCATTTTTCTCCCCTGCCTTCCACTCTGACTATACATTTTGCTTCAAAGGCTGCAGAAATGTTGTGGCTGATTTGCTTCCTGATGTTTGATTCTAAGCCTTTTCTCCCAGTAACTGGTAATAGCTAACAAGGCTTGAAAGAAGAGTTTAGTATGCCATAGAAATACCTGACTGGTTTCCCGATTATTTTTTTTTTTCTAAAGTTAAATGGGTTATACAATGCTTTCTTGGAAAAAGTGGAGTCTTCTAACCCTAAATCTATGTTCAGTCAAATAATTCCTTCTCTCCAAGAATTAAACATACACTGGGAAGCCAACCAGACATGAGTAAACGATGAAATTGTGAGCAAGTATTGCTGTACCGCTATCTGATGCTAGATAGTACATATGTACCCTTAAATATAGAAGTTAACTTGTCACCTGCAGGTATATAAATGGTGATTGGGTTTTTTTCCTGGATGCAGCTATTTACACGGGACAGGACTCACATCAGTGAGAAACAGAAGGTTCATATTACTACAGATAGCTGAATTTTTAAGAATGTGACTAAGCACTCTACATGCTTAAAATACTTCATATTCATGAATGACCACAAATTTGTGCAGAGCTAGCAAGGTTTTAAATGTACGCATTTTTATAACCTTCACAGAATGAAATGGGTGTGTGTGTGTGTGTGTGTAAAAGTTTTATTTCTCTGACCCCCTACAAACCATTCAGAAAGTGCCAAACAGCTTTCATTGCATCCTAGAGGGGCTGTCAGAGAACTGATGCTGGACATGTTCAGAGGTGGAACTGTTCTTTCACAAGTGTTTTTGTCATAACCAGCTGTACCACTGACACTGTGCAAGGGTGGCTTTGCTCCAGACCAGGCCTAGAAAAGAGGTATAAAGATTCTTCTGTTCCAGTCACAGTGGACTTGAGGAAATACTGTGAGTTATTTTGTCCTAAGTTCTGTTGCATTCACTGATGGTCAGTGTCCGTCTTGTTACTACAGGTTTAACCATGCAACTGATGGATTTAGGATGTGTGTGTATCATGGGATCTGTCCAGTCTCCTGCTGTCATCACCAGAACGATTTTGTCTTGTCTTAGGCTCATCTGCTTCATCGTCCAAAGTCTGCTCCTGTTGTGGCTGGTGTCCTCAAGCCATGGACCACAGGCTACTTCTGACTGTGGTGGTGTCACCTTATACTAGGCCAAGGATCACAAAAAACACTGAATAGAAGTATTACTCCAAGAAAGTGAGATACAAAGCATTGACTAGCAAATAACAAACCTTCACAACTTTGCCTTTCCCACCATTTAAATGATAGACATTTTCAGATGTCATTGCCAAGAACCTGTTGTTTTAGTTTAAGACTAAAGGCTTTTGTCAACTCTCCGGAAAAGACTCACTGATGGTTTATCATGGAGAACTCTGATCAGGAACAATTTTTTTGCATGCAGACAGTGAGCATACTTCCTGATCTTCTGGCAGATTGCCAGTTCAGACCACTTACCCCTAAAGGCAGTGGACTAAGATCCTTGGCTAAAGTTAAGTTAGCACGGTCCTGTTCATGTTTACGGATGCAGATATGTTTAAACTGCACAAAGAGTTGGATCAATGCTTTAATTGTGGCCAAGTATGTAACAAGAGCAAGGGGATTGGTCTTTGCATGGGAAGAAAACTGTCCTAAATTGCACAGAGTAGTGTTTAAGTTTTATCTGAATCAGACTGTTAGTCTCTGTTTTCTTTCCCATACTTCACTCCAGACCTGGGGAAAAAAAATAAACTCAGAGCCTTACACATCAAGACTACTTTTAGATTTTTCTTGGATACCATGAAGTGATTTTAACTTTTTTTTGGTTGCCTTTGGGTTCAACATAAGAAGTAGTCCCACTCGGCATCTGTCAAAGTATTTTCCTCTGAGAAAGCTGCAGGGCTGTAACCCAAAATTCTGTTCACACGTTTA